>NC_035107.1:145429427-145601927 GCF_002204515.2 Aedes aegypti
GAAGAAGAGATTTTAAAAAACGGCTTATAAAAACGGCTTAAAATGGCTTAAAATTGGTTAACATAACGGCTTTAAACGGTTTAAAATGGCTCAAAATGGCTAAAAAAGGCCTAAAATGTCTAATAACGGCTTTAAACGGTTTAAAATGGCTCAACATGGCTTAAAACGGCTTAAAATGACTAAAAACGGCTTAAAATGGCTAAAAACGGCTTTAAATAGCTTCAAATGACTAAAAACGGCTTTAAATGGCTTAAAATGGCTTAAAATGGCTTTAAAATGGCTTTAAAAAGGCGTAAAACGGATTCAACGGCTTAAAATGACTTAAAACGGCTTAAAACGGCTTAAAATGGCTTAAATGGTTAATAACGGCTTTAAACGGTTTAAAATGGCTCAAAATGGCTAAAAACGGCCTAAAATGTCTAATAACGGCTTTAAACGGTTTTAAAATGGCTCAACATGGCTTAAAACGGCTTAAAATGACTTAAACGGCTAAAAACGGCCTAAAATGGCTAAAAACGGCTTAAAATGGCTAAAAAACGGCTTTAAATAGCTTCAAATGACTAAAAACGGCTTTAAATGGCTTAAAATGGCTTTAAATGGCTTTAAAAGGCGTAAAACGGATTTCAACGGCTTAAAATGACTTAAAACGGCTTAAAACGGCTTAAAATGGCTTAAAATGGTTAATAACGGCTTTAAACGGTTTAAAATGGCTCAAAATGGCTTAAAATGGCTTAAAATGGGTCAATATGGCTTAAAATGGCTTAAAACGGCTTAAAATGGCTTTAAATGGCTTTAAAAGGCGTAAAACGGATTTCAACGGCTTAAAATGACTTAAAACGGCTTAAAATGGCTAAAAACGGCTTAAAATGGCTAAAAACGGCTTTAAATGGCTAAAAACGGCTTTAAATAGCTTCAAATGACTAAAAACGGCTTTAAATGGCTTAAAATGGCTTAAAATGGCTTTAAATGGCTTTAAAAGGCGTAAAACGGATTTCAACGGCTTAAAATGACTTAAAACGGCTTAAAACGGCTTAAAACGGCTTAAAATGGCTTAAAATGGTTAATAACGGCTTTAAACGGCTTAAAATGGCTTAAAATGGCTTAAAATGGCTCAAAATGGATTAAAATGGCTTTAAAAGGCGTAAAACGGATTTCAACGGCTTAAAATGACTTAAAACGGCTTAAAACGGCTTAAAATGGCTAAAAAACGGCTTAAAATGGCTAAAAACGGCTTTAAATGGCTTAAAATGGCTAAAAATGGCTTAAAATGGCTTAAAATGGCTTAAAATGGCTTAAATTGGCTCAAAATGGCTTTAAAAGGCGTAAAACGGATTTCAACGGCTTAAAATGACTTAAAAACGGCTTAAAATGGCTAAAAACGGCTTAAAATGGCTAAAAAACGGCTTTAAATGGCTTAAAATGGCTAAAAATGACTTAAAACGGCTTAAAACGGCTTAAAATGGCTTAAAACGGCTTAAAATGGCTTAAACGGCTTAAAACGGCTAAAAATTGCTTAAAATGGCTTCACAAAGCTTTAAATAGCTTGAGACGGCATTAAATGGCTTTTATCGTCTTAAAACGGCTTAAAATGGCTTAAAACGAAAAACTTAAAAATATGGATTTTAATTTGAAAATTTAAAAATTGCCTTAAAACGGCTTGATATGGCTTAAATCGGCTTAAAACGGCCGAAAATGGCTTAAAACGGCTTTAAATGGTTCAAAACGGCTTAAAATGGCTTAAAACGGCTTAAAATGGCTAAAAACGGCTTTAAATGGCTTTAAATGGCTTAAAAACGGCTTAAAATGGCTCAAAACGGTTTAAAACGGCTTCTAACGGCTTTTAACGGCTTAAAACGGCTTAAAATGGCTTAAAACAGCTTTAAATAGCTTAGAACGGCTTTAAATGGCTTAAAACGGCTTAAAATGGTATAAAACGAAAAACTTAAAAATTTGGATTTGAATTTAAAAATTGTCTTAAAACGGCTTGATATGGCTTAAATCGGCTTATAACGGCCTAAAATGGCTCAAAACGGCTTAAAATGGCTTAGAACGGTTGTTCCCGCGGATGCGATCCGGTAAGGAATAATTAATACGGAGAGATGTGTTCGAGTTCACGATTTATTTCCAACTGATTTGGTAAAGTTTACCGTGCCCTGTTTATACTCCTTTACCCTATTCAACTCTCACACAATATTATGTTTACTTCTTCTTGTATGCAATCTTGTGTTGTGTGTTAATGTAGCTGAATAATATTGTCGCACCGCCACCAAACCGGATCGCGCCAGTGAGACTCGCGACGCGCCTCAACTCGCGCGATTTTGAAATCAGTTTTTTAGTGTGGCGCTGCATTCTTACGATTTTTATGAACACAGCGCACTATTCACATATTAGCTGCGACGCACGGGGCCCGGGAAAACAATAATTATAAATAAATGTTGGTCTTGATTTCTACCGGATACATAATATGTATTGAAATGTCATAACAATAAATGATTGTGTGTTCATGTTTTTGTTTACAAAGATCGAATTGGATATACTGATCCACTTTTCATCTATTTTGTGATTGTTTTACAGTAGCTACATTGGTATGATAAATGGAGAAAAGGTAAGTACCGTCGTTGGGGGTAAGAATGGGTCAAAAAGGGATATGTACGATTTATTTATTGAATAACTATCGCAATTCAACTCCAATTAACTTCAAATTTGGTGTGTATGTACTTTGATGGTACATTATCAACTGTTAAAAAAATCGTAGAAAAATATTTATTCACAGCGACACCACAAGTGCATGAAAATGACCCAAACTCACCCCATAGAGGGGGTGACATTTAGTCACTGTAATTGAAATAACTTGTTTTTGAGAATATGATTGCAAAACCATTCACAGCTGAAAAAAAATAATGAAATACGATGCAAACAAGACGAAAAGATATCTAAGATGTTTCACAGGTATGATAATCCCACTTAAAAGAACGATTATACCAAAAAATTGAAGAGATTTGAGAAAAAATATGTAAGCCCAACATTTATCGTCAAGTTTACATAAATTTTCTTGTCAAATCTTCAAAGTCTCATCCCCACTGCCATAAAGCCTATTCAGTTTCCCCAAAGCTGTACTGAAACAGTGATTATTTAAAATCTTCGTTAAATTTCGGTGCGACATTCCACACGGGTAGAAATCAGAATCCAAAAACAAGATTATGACTTATGATATCATGATTCCAGCGTGTTTTCGTCTTATGAAAATACACCATGATTTGGACTCATGATATCATGAGCCAGATTGCCGTAACGCAACACACGCGTTAGGTTTTTGTAGCTGATTGCTCGGAATCATGATTCAAATGCCAAAAATGCTGAGTCGCGCATCCGTTTATGATCGACAAAATATAAAAAAATAGCATGCGTTGAGATTCGAGCCAAGAACCTTCCGATTGTGAGCCTCGTACTCTACCACTCAATCGCTTCGTCATCTTGCGTTAAGAGTGATCGATACGAATGTGATGAAGCAAAGTGCGCCGCTTTGTGTTTTCACACTGGATGTTACGCTTATGATGAATCATGATTATGACTCCAGGAACCATGATTTGTGATCCTGATATTATGACCTAACCAATTTATGAATTTCATGATTTGTAAATCATGGTGTGGGGATCAGATTTTTATCCGTGCACGATCAATACATTTCAGGCAGATGTTGACGTCATATTCCCAGTGTTTCAGCGATCCAACTCATTTGTACTACCGTAAGATGTTTCTATGATATAAAAACACTGATAAATAATTAAATTAAAGAAAAATACATTTGATAAAATTTTTCGATGTTGCTGCGCACATTCGTTGTTGTCAAAATAAGTTGTCAAAATGCATTGCATTGTTATTCAATGCACGGAATACTCAGGTAGGCTTGTTTGATGTTTCAGGTATGCTGTATTTTGAAAGAATAAACACATTTTAATGAAAACAAAAGAACACCCGGCACCGTAAAATGTCAAAAAAGTGGACTTGCAATTTAATTTACTATCGTTCTTGCTTGACCCAATCTCACCCCCATTTTTGATGTTTTAGACACCGTACCGAATAAAATATATTTTTGTGGAAAAATCAAATAGATTCCGGAAAATATGTGTGAAGTTTAATGAAAAGACTTTCAACCTTCTTCTAATATGACGACAGAGGTTAAAGTACATGCGTGATACTTTACACAGGAGAAATTTAATGTGGTAAATTTTATCTAGTTTCAACATACAAGTTTATTGATAAAGTAAACAAAAACTGCTATTTCTAAAAATATATATTATGATGAATTACGTGTAATAATATGTTCCCTAGCATATGGATTAATACTTTTAGTAATATCAGCGTTATTAGCTGAAATATTTCATAAATCATATTTTTCCGTTTTGACCCAATCTCACCCCCTAGACCCATTGTCACCTCCATCGACGGTACAGTATATTATCAAAAAGTGCGAATTCAATATGTGCGGTTTGGGGCCTCAGCATGAGGCATGTTAGTCTGCCGGCGCGGTGTAATGAAAACACTCCGGCAGCTTGCTGATGGCCTCAACAACGGCTTTAAATGGCTTAAAATGGCTGAAAACGGTTTAAAACGGCTTAAAATGGCTTAAAACAGCTTAAAATGGCTTAAAACGGCTTAAAATGGCTTAAAACAGCTTAAAATGACTTTAAATGGCTTAAAACGTGTGTTGGATTCCGTTTCCGACTCAATTATGTGGTCGTGCATTGGGTGCTCACGTAATTTCCACCCTGCTTGCGTGGGAGTCAATATTCAAAGAGGATCGCTCCGGAAGAAGGAAAGAAGAATGGACACTTCATCCTTTGTGTTACCATGCTGCAGTTCATGTCAAACCATGGTTACTGCAAGCTTTGAGTTTAAGTCGCTTGCTGATCAACAGGCGCAACTAGCAGAACAAATTAACAAAAACACAGAGGTGATCCATCGTTCGACTCAACCGAACAGTTTGGGCGTGATCGATGAAGCCATTGACCGCTTGGAAGCTCTAGTGACCGATGTCAAAAATCAGCTCGCGACGGCAAAAAGCAGTTGTTTTGCTGGCAATGTAAATGCTGTTAAAAACCACATCACTGCGATGTTTGATGTTGCGCTTGAGTCGTCCAAATCAAGCATATCAACGGCAGTGCAGTCAATAGCAAACAATATCACTGACGAGGTGAAAGGTCTTAGCAAAGATGTAAGAGAATTAGCATCTTTGACCTTAGACATAACTTCGTTGGAGCCTATGAGAAACAACCCATTACTGTAAATAGATATTTTGAATGAGCTGAAAGCCATATCAGCAAATATTATGACGAACTCCAGCACCGAAGTTGAATCACTAGACCCCACATTGGATTCACCTCCAAGTTTAAATGCTGAATTGAATGCAAAAAAAGAGGACAACTCTGGCTGGCGACTTTTAGGTACGAGGAAAGTATGGAAAGCGAATTGGGAGGAATACGACAAACGCCAACTCCGCCGCTTGGATCAGCAAAAGCAGGCCGAGAAGGCTCGAAGGCGACGTAAGCGGAACGCAACTCGAAATTCTACAACCAGCAGAAACAGCCGTTTGGAAAATAATGTAAACAACGATTGCAACAACAATTACACCAATGCCCCGCGCCGCACAGTTTTCGGAAGCCGTAGATACGATAACGACAATCAGCAATAAATCTAATATGAACGCAAATTATCTTCCACCCGATCGTGAACTCCTTGCGGCGGCAAAAAATCAATTTTCTCGACCACCATCTAATTATCGATTTGAAAAACGGGAAACACTCAACCCTTATCAACCGGACGGCCTCACGAATCCACAACACATCATGACACAGAGAAGTCCACCTTCACCACCTTGCGAAGCATGCGCATGCAAACATTCGTGTTTTCGTCGGACTTGACGCTCTCTTCAGAGGAAGTAGATGACAACTTGACGCGTTCTTCAGAGGTAGAGTATAAGCAAACGACCCATATAGCATTAGATAGTTTTAATGAAAATAACTCATCGAGTTCTTCAGTAAACTCATCAGGTGCTTCAAATGAAATTATAACATATTGTCAAAATTTTAACAGGATGAGAAGCGCAGCCAAATTGACTGAAATTCATCGTAAAGTATCAGGTTGCGCATACTCTGTTATTCTGGGAACTGAAACGAGTTGGGATGAGAGTATACGGAGTGAAGAAATTTTTGGAAATAATTACAATGTTTATAGAGGTGATCGTAATTATCAATGGTCTGAAAAAAAGTCGGGTGGCGGAGTTTTAATCGCAGTTTCAGCAAAATTGAACTCTGAAATTATCGTTACCACTAAATTTAAAGAATTTGAGCACGTGTGGGCGAAAGTGCAATTGTCTGGCGAGACACATATTTTTGTCTCCGTATACTTTCCTCCTAACAATGCGTGCAAAGAAACATACGATAATTTTTTTAGTGTAGCGGAAAATGTTATGTCTAGTTTACCCCCTGAAGTTAAGATTCATATTTACGGTGATTTTAATCAACGCAACATTGATTTTATACCAGATATGGACAATGATTATATATTACTCCCAGTCATTGGAGAAAGTGAATTGCTACAGTTTATATTTGACAAAATTGCAAACTTAGGTCTTAATCAAATCAATCATGTAAAAAATCAACAAAACTGTTATCTTGATCTCTTGCTGACAAACGTCTCTGATGACTTTTGTGTTAATGAGGCATTGACTCCACTTTGGAAAAAAGAAGGGTTTCATACGGCAATAGAATTTTCTCAGTTTATTTCTAATACAGATTTCTATATTGACAATGAATTTGAGGAAATATTCGACTTTAATTCAGCTAACTATGACAACATTAGAAATAAATTAAATAACATTAACTGGCAATCGATTTTGAGAAGCAAAGATGATGTAAATAATTCAACAGAAGTTTTCTACAACTGTTTGTTCAAAATAATATTAGAAGAAGTACCAATCATTAAAAGAAGGTGTAATGGTTTTTCAAAACATCCTGTTTGGTTCAATAAAAAAATAATAAATTTGAAGAATCGTAAACAGAAACTACATAAAATTTACAAAAAGCATAAAAGTCAAGAGAATTTACAAGTATATTTGAATATGAGCGTACAACTCAACTCAGTAATGCGATTGGCATATGAAAGCTACAACTCCAAAACTGAGCAAGAAATCAAAAACTGTCCACAGAATTTCTTCAACTATGTTAAATCTAAACTAAAATCCAATAACTTTCCTTCTACAATGTATTTTAATGAAAAGGTTGGCCATACCTCACAAGATATATGCAACTTATTTTCAAATTTTTTTCAAGAAGTATACACAACATACTCTGAAGCTGATCGTGATTATAAATATTTCGATTTCCATCCTGAATTTCCTAACGATGTTGGTATCAGTCATATAAATGTGCATGAAATATTGAATGGTTTGAAAAACTTGGATGCAACCAAAGGAAATGGACCGGATGGAGTTCCACCAATCTTCATGAAGACTTTAGCAATTGAATTAACTACTCCCTTATTTTGGCTCTTTAATATGTCACTGGAGTCTGGAGTCTTTCCAAAGATGTGGAAAAGCTCATACCTTGTTCCCATTTTCAAATCTGGCAAAAAATCTGATATTATTAACTATCGTGTCATTGCCCTTATTTCGTGCATTCCGAAGCTCTTTGAGGCTATCATAAATGAAAAAGTATTCATCCAAATCAAAAACAGAATAACTACAGCGCAGCACGGCTTTTTTAAAGGGCGTTCGACAGCCACTAATTTGCTCGAACTTGTAAACTATTCATTGAGTGCTATGGAAAATGGAAATCATGTAGAAGCTTTATACACAGATTTTAGTAAAGCATTTGACCGTGTTGATATACCCATGCTTATATTTAAACTACAAAAAATTGGTATTGAAGCCAAATTGCTGAAATGGATTGAATCATATTTAACCACTCGCGAGCTAATAGTGAAATTCAAAGGAAAAAAGTCAACTCCAATACATGCCACTTCAGGGGTTCCACAAGGCTCTCATTTAGGTCCGCTTTTGTTTATACTGTTTGTAAACGATTTGTCGTTTATTCTTGACAAAATAAAAGTATTAATCTATGCTGACGATATGAAACTTTATTTGGAAATAAAAACTGCACAGGACATACATACTTTTAAACACGAAGTACAAATCTTCCACACGTGGTGTCAGAAAAGCCTACTACAACTGAATGTAAAAAAATGTAACCTAATATCTTTTAACAGGAAAAGAGACATTCCCAATGTAACAATAACTTTAGGCAATCAAAATGTTGAAAAATGTAATAGAATCAGAGACTTAGGCATAATTTTAGACTCAAAACTTACTGTCATTGATCACTATAACACTATGATAAATAAAGCTAATAATATGTTAGGCTTCATTAAACGCTTCGCTTATAACTTCAATGATCCATACACAATTAAAACATTGTTCATTGCCTATGTTAGATCAATACTTGAATATTGCAGCATAATTTGGTCACCTTTTTCAACAGTACATGATGAAAGGATAGAGTCGGTGCAAAAACAATTTTTATTATATGCTCTTCGCAAATTAGGTTGGACAGAATTTCCATTACCATCTTACAAAGCTAGATGTATGTTGATTAATATTCAAACACTAAGAGAGCGTCGTGAATATGCCATGATTTCATTTATAAACGATATTGTATCCCATAAAGTTGATTCACCAGAATTATTATCTAAATTAAACTTTTATGTACCATCCAGACGTTTACGCCATCGAGAACTATTTGCAATCAACTATCACCGTACTAATTATGCAAAATTTGGGCCAATGAACCAAATGATGACTACTTATAATAAACATTACAGTTCAATCGACTTAACTTGGTCCAAAGCGAAGCTAAAACAATACTTCCGCACATTATCTTAAGAAGAAAAATTAGGTAATTGAATGTAGAAGTGTAACTAGCGCATAAGAAACTCTCTGTAACGGTCTACAAACATGATTGACGACAATAAATAAATAAAAAACGGCTTTAAATGGCTTAAAATGGCTTCAAATGGCTTAAAATGGCTTTAAATGGCTGTAAATGGCTTAAAACGGCTTTCAATGGCTTAAAATGACTTAAAACGGCTTGAAATGGCTTGAAATGGCTTCAAATGGCTTCAAATGGCTTCAAATGGCTTAAAATGGCTTAAAACGGCTTCAAATGGCTCAACATTGCTTAAAATGGCTTCAAATGGCTTGAAATGGCTTAAGATGGCTTAAATTGGCTTAAAATGGCTTAAAATGGCTTAAAATGACTTAAAATGGCTTCAAATAGCGTCAAATGGCTTCAAATGGCTTAGAACGGCTTAAAATGGCTTAAAATGGCTTAAAACGGCTTGAAATGGCTTAAAACGGCTTCAAATGGCTTCAAATGGCTTAAAATGTCCTAAAATGGCTTAAAATGGCCCAAATGGCTTAAACTGGCTTCAAATGGCTTAAAACGGCTTGCAATGGCTTAAAATGGCTTCAAATGGCTTACAATGTCTTAAAATGGCTCAAAATGGCTTAAAATGGCTTAAAATGGCTTAGAACGGCTTAAAACGGCCACGTAGGTAGTGGCTTGATATGGCTTAAATCGGATTAAAATGGCTTTAAACGGCTTAAAATGGCTTCAAATGGCTTAAAATGGCTTAAAACAAAAAACTTTAAAATTCGGATTTTAATTTGAAAATTTAAAAATTGTCTTATAACAGCTTGATTTGGCTTAAATCGGCTTAAAATGGTTTTAAACGGCTTAAAATGGCTTAAAACGGCTTAAAACTTAAGAAGCCATTGTAAACCGTTTTAAGCCGTTTTAAGCCATTTTAAGCCATTTTAAGCCGTTCTTAGCCATTTAAGCCGTTTTAAGCCATTTTAAGACATTTTAAGCCATTTGAAGCCGTTTTTAGCCATTTAAAGCCGTTTTATGCCGTTTTAAGCCATTTGAAGCCATTTTAAGCCGTTTTAAGCCATTTTAAGCCATTTTAAGCCGTTCTAAGCCATTTTAAGCCGTTTTAAGCCATTTTAAGCCGTTTTAAGCAATTTAAAGCCGTCTTAATCCATTTAAAGCCGTTTTAAGCCATTTTAAGCCATTTTAAATCATTTTATATATCATATATCTAATTGCTGAATTACACAAAATCTTTAGAAATGGGAAATTATTCAAATTAACACGTTTGGCGAAATAGGGAACCACTCTGGCCGTAACTGGTACACCTACCCTATAGCAACTCCTATCAAATCGAAAATTTGCATACGCATTTTTTTGCTTATTGAACAGTTTCATTCTTCGAAATATTCATAAAAATGCTTTATGCATTTGGTACAGCAGGTAAAATCTGCACAATGACAGACAGAAAGTGCAAAAATATCATGGGGGACTAGGATGTAATTTGATGGAAATTTTTCCGATAGGTTGCTCTGGGTTTTCCAGGAATAATTTTTTTTTCAACGCGTAATAAAATGTTGTTGCCTCTAGTGAGTTCAATTAGGAGGGATAAATAGGACCCGTTAAATAATTAGCTAAAATTTGTCCACCTAATTATAAACCCATCCTTGATAACCATTTTCTGCAAAACTTAATGTATCGCCTGATTTTCTTCGGTTTATGGGAACATCTGTTGGATATTAGATCACATTTGTAGGAAATTCAGCATAAGACTATTGCCTTTGGAAACGACAACAAAACTTATCAATTTCTACCGTCGATAAGAAGGCCAGATTGCACGCCAAGCTGGTAAACGATTCCAATTAGATCAATTCATCACCTATCAAACGGGTAATACACACTTGTTTGCAAAGTATTCCAACTTTGACAAGTGAGCAGAGCAGACCGTTGTGATAAGATCCAACCGACGTCTGGAGCTTGCGTATCTATACGCATCAATTCATCACCAACGATCGATTATTGTCTATCTGTACACACCGGAGGAGGAAAAAAGTAGCGCTGCTTGAAGTCATA
Organism: Aedes aegypti; assembly: GCF_002204515.2. NCBI lineage: Eukaryota > Metazoa > Arthropoda > Insecta > Diptera > Culicidae > Aedes > Aedes aegypti. The sequence goes on from NC_035107.1 coordinate 145,440,425, forward strand.
GATACGGTATTTTGCTCCACGGATGGGTTGTCCATCACCAGGCCCTATATTTGATTTATTCATAAAAAAAAATCGCTTTCGAAATACCTGACCGACATCGTTATCAAATACGGTGATATACGGTCATTAAACGAATTCATCTTTGCACTTAGTGAGCTGTCCAGACGCTGTCATGAGCGGTATGCACCAAAACCCGGTCTCCGAAACCAATCAATTTGAATGACGCGTTTTCATCTTTTCCGATCGGAAATATGGAGTTAGACTAAATTTGTGGAATGCATACCAAGCAAGGCCTAAGAATTGGATGTGTAAATCAAACAAGAATTAAGCATAAGTCCCCTACTTTTTGGTTGCTTTGGCTTAGCCAGAGTTAATCATCCTCTCGATCAGCCAGATAGCCACGTAGGTAGCGGTTGATCCAATCGACTAAGAATTAACACTACCGACTGCCTGTTCCGGTAATGAAAGTTCACCTCAAAGGTGACCACTTATTCATGGTGTGATGTTGCTTTATGCTTACCGTGTCTCGGGGGGAGTGGTCAAATAAAACCTGGGAACAAACGGAGTCTGTGGAGTACTATTGCGCCGTCCACAGTATTGTGCGCTTCCTGTGCTACCCGGGACATTAGTACAGGCGTCCTTGGGTTTTTCTGAGATAATCAGCTGCCCTCAAATCTGAGGGGAATTATATACATGTTGTATTTCAATTTAAATTATTACCTTTATGCTTTCGCATCATGCGTTTTTTCAGTTGTCAGCTCACATTGGTCGAGATTGGTCACGTTTTGGTGCCGCTCCGTAGCCTCTTGGTTGTAAAAAGGTCAATTGTTCGATTGTTTTTGCTGCTTTTATTGCTCAACCGAAACCTTTGTTTTCTGCTGTGTGTTTCGATCACACCCGGTGCGCTATCGTCGCGATATAGGTTCTGGGTTGTGGCCCGGCTGGTTGACCAGTCAGATGGTCTGGCCATTTTTGAAGAGGTGCATTTTGAACTTGTGCGCGTGCGTTTCGGTGTTCCGCTTCATATTTCCACTGTGCGAAAGCATTAATCTATGATTGCGCATCCCCGCGCCGCCGGCATGACGTTTCAGGGATCCAGGGTCCTGGGGTGGAAGCCCAAGCAACATGTTCCGTGGTGATTATGCTTGACACATGGACAGCGATGGTTGCTCCGGTGCTATTCAAGTTCTTCAAATGAAGGCAACCGAAGGTAAACTACCATGTGACCCCTTTCTCCTGCGGTTTTCTATTGAAAAGTGGATCGGTATGGCAAACGATGCACAGTGCTGCGTCCCTTGGACAAAAGTAAAAAAAGAATAAAAAACTATTTTATTGCACCAAATCAATTCTGCCAATTGATCACTTCTGCATTATAAGCACTTTTTATTACAAATACTTCTGAACTTCTTCTTTTTAGCTTAACATTCAAATTGGAACAGGGCCTGCTACTCAGCTTAGTGTTCTCTACTGTAATAAATTTAGAGCTTTTTTGTTAATTCATCATTTTTGATAAAAGTTTTGCTCCTGATTATCTACAGAAGATTATTCTATAACTATACGGCCAAAAACGTATGAATTAATTTGTTTACGCAACAAAAATATCACTTTCAAATGAACAAATCTTATATTGAATTTTTTGACTTCTATGTATTTTTGACAATATTTACGTTGTGCTGTTGATTTTTAGCTGAAATGTATGGACATCATATCAATTTAATGATATTCGTAAGAACCCCAAATAATTTATTGAACAAAATTGGTAGGAACGACACAAACTAGGGGTGCATCTTGCCCCGGGTGCTCATCTTGCCCCACATTCCCCAAATAAGTCAATTACATCCGTCAAAACGACCACATCTACGAACGGACCATCTAAAAGAAACCACGCCGACTATGACCACGGAAGCGACTCCAGCAAACCTTCGAAACCCAAACGAAGCGACCGTGGAGGCAAGAGCCACTAATCTACTCTGAAAACCTTACCTCTCCGATTAGTCACCCCCGAAAAAAAAAACTGCTTTATCACCTGGTGGTACGCCCTAAGCACTATATTTATGATCCAGCCCAGTAATGATTATTTCCATATTGTTTAGTTTTCCTTGTGAATACAGACCGTACCTGGGATTGATCTTGCTATAATGATGATGAACGTCGTGACTAAAAATATTTCATAAAAAAATCACCCTTCTTTCTAAAATAGGCTGTTTTTTTGAGTTATCACTGGTAAAACTATTTATACTTTCGTAAGAAACTGATCTTTTGCAAAACTGAATGTTCTCCAATAGTCTTGTTGTTATAATAGTTATTGGTTAGGATGCTCTTCCGAGTTTGGATTTCATAAATGTTAAAGCTACTTTAATTTATATAATAACTTTTCCTTTAGAAATAGGCTGTTATTTTGAACCCAAACGAAAAAAAGATCATCCCACGTGTAAGTTTTGTATTTTTAGAAATTCAGGTAAAGGATGACCCATTCGGGGTAATGGCGTTCGGAGTAACGGCCTTCGTTGAAGTGGCATGGTAGACTCATAGAGTCAATGACAGCTCGTCCCACAATAAAATTGGTCGAAGGGTGATTCCGAAGTCATCTCCATACTAATTGCAAACGCGTTTTAAAATACAGACAACTCTCCATAACTCGAAAATGAAGGGAGCATCGAGTTAGGGAGGTATCGAGTTGCATAACACAAAACCAGTGCAAATGCGATCGAGTTAGCCATGAAAATCAATCTTTATTATGGTTCTCTAACTCCATATCGAGTTACGGAAGCTACATGACTGTTTCGCCATGGCATGGAACATTTCGAAACTTTGGGTTCTGATTCATGGGAGCATCATACCAAAAAGCCAAAATTATATAACGTGCCACAGAAGAAGAAGTGTGGCCTCCTAAATTACTTCCTGTAGTAATTTTGCTAAAGCTTTCTCTAAGATTCTGGGAATATCTGGAAAAAATGAGGAAACTCTTTAGGAATTCGTGAAGTTATTACATGTAGAATCCCAGGAGAAATTCCTGTTGGAATCCCTATAGGAATTCCGGGTAGAATCTCTGGAGCAATCTGATGAGAATGCCTGAAGAAATCTCCAGAATAATTTCGGGAAGAATTTTGAGATGACTAGCTGTGGAATGACACCTGGAGGAATCCCTGCAGAAATCCTTGGAGTTATTTTTCTGAAAGAGTCTCAGGAAAATTTTTGGTGAATTCTCTGAAGACACAACATGAGACATCGCTTGAATAATATCAGGATCCATGAATAACAGGATTTGTATGAAGAAATCACTAGAGGTATTCCTGAATCCTGTTACAACTCTTAAAAAAACCCGCTGCAAAATCTCTAGAGGAATCCTTGGAGAAAACCCTGGAAGAACCCCTGGAGGAACTCCAGGCAGAATTATTATTCTGGAGGAATTGCTGAAGGTGCTCCTGTAGCCCTATCTGATCCGGTCTCAAAAAACCTGGTTGCGATCGAAACTTCATCGTGAAGGAATCTTTGTCGAAATCTTTGTATGGATCACTGGAGGAATCTTCAAAATAAATCCTGGAGAAATCTCTGGAAGAGCCTTTGAAGGAATTTTCTTCCAACATCAATGTTTTCATTATCAATCTGACTAGAACGAATGAATAATTTTTCGCATAATCTGGGATAACGCCCTAAAAGCCATTGGTAACCATCTGTGTAGCTCGTTGTTTCTGAGCAAATGAATGAATAAGCATCCAAACCAACACCACCAGCAGGTAGATAATGATCCTTTCTTCACCATAGACTTGTTAAATGACGTGTAAATTTATTCAAATGCTCAGAAACAACGAGCTACACACATGATTACCAATGGCTTTTAGGGCGAGATCATAAGTAATGCGAGAGATGAATGAATAAGCATCCAAACCAACACCACTGGCAGGTAGATAATGATCCTTTCTTCACCATAGCGCTGTCAAATAACGTGTAACTTCATTTAAATGCTCAGAAACAACGAGCTACACGCATGGTTACCAATGGCTTTTAGGGCGTTATCCCAGATTATGCGAGATTTGATTCCTTTCCTACTACACAACTTCCTACGATTGCTATGCAACGCAAGTTCGACGAACCAACATGTTTGAATGCACGAATATGTTCCTACAAAATGGTTGCTAGTAGTTCGTGCACATATTACACAGTTCGCGTAAACATTCGTGGAACTTGCACAAATGTTCGTGCATTGCACGCACTGTGTAATCGGTGTAATCACAGCTTCGTATTCGTTTGCTTTCATTTGTTGACAGCTCAATCGAAATAGATCTTTGCACGTCTGACATAACCTCGAAACTGCATATAAAAAATCTAAACAATTCCAGCAGTGTATGTCAAAGAGCAGGACAGTCGATTGAGCGTGATGAAAGTTGGACAGAGAAGGATAATTTTTCGTCACCTCACCATGCACTCTTAAATGGTGGCTATTCTGGCCAAACTGGTTTTTCTCCCGTTGCCGTTCCGCTATCATTGCGTCTGGCCGTCTGGCTCTTTACGCGGGGGAAGGAAAGTTAATAATTGTCTTTCTACATTCAACAGAAACTCAGCAGCTTAAATATTTCAGAATAAAAGATTAAATTTATCAATCGTTACGAATTCTCTTTCCACCTTCGTATCAAACCGCAGGAATCCTCCATATACCATATATTTTTTATTATAACGACGCATATTTCAACAGCTTGGAACTTACCATATCACACTGATTGAACGTCTTTACCATCAACTCACCTGATAAGCTATTTTGCCAAACATTAAGGCCACTTGGAACAACTCAAATCACCCCCGTAATCTCAGCGTTGGGCAATGGGTGTGCTCGCTGCAGGCTGAAAACAACTTCCTTCTCAAATCGTTCATAACTAATCTAGATGATGATGATGGAGCTGCCTGATTTGACGCAATCGAATGGCCGATACACCCCAAATAAGTCGGGTGGCAATGCATGCGGTCACCTGGAAATCACAAAACAGCGCACTCACTGGCTATATCAATATTGGATGATCAATTAAGAATGGGTAGGATGTCATGTAGCTGGGCCGATATCGACTGGTTTCGAAAAACCTATCAAATCAATTCGTAACGAACGACTATTGGATATGGGTGAATTTTGCGTTATCACACCGTCGAAATAATGAATATACGATGTAAAAAAGGTTAGGAAAAGGAATGAGCAATCGACCGTGATTAATTGCTTGATGATGTTTCACTGAAAGGCAAGGTGCAGTGCCTACTGAGTATTTGCGGTAACGTTAGGCTTATCAATCGCAGCAACCGTGTATTTGGTTTCAAAGGTCGCTTCGCAAATTTGTTAGACCTGATGGAGTCTCGGCATGAAATCAGACGACACCGTGTCTGTCCGCGTGAGAAGTTGAATAATTTATTTGAATTTCAGCATAGATAAAGTTTAAACTAAATAACATTGATGGGCGAGGCACCTCCGTCCTCGTAGCTGCTGTCCTCCCCTTCGCTGGAGGTTTCGTGTTCTGAATAGTTTTCGGAACTCTTGCAATCGTACGGTTCCGCGGGTCTGCTGCTATTCAAGGTTGCACGATAATCATTCGAGTATGTTTTCATCGGATCTGCGGGTGAACTGGTGGATGACGTAATGGTGGCGGAATGTGACGCTTTGTGTGCACCGTCCGGTCCCAGGTCAACGGGTGAATCTGAGGTTTGGCCTCCATTGTTGGCGCGTCTCCATTTGGCACGGCGGTTCTGGAACCATGTCTTGACCTGTTGAAATAATGATAATATTAGTGCAATTCATAATCTAGGAAATATGCGCTTAAACTTTTTAAAAGCAATACTATTATAATAAAGGATATTGCATTCAACCTTGAAACGAATCTTAAAATACAGAGATTAGAACAGAACTGAAAGGAACAGATTAGACAAAAGTTAAAGGAACACACGTCAAAGAGAACAAGGACCGACTGGAGAAGAGGAATGTGAAAAAAATGAGTTGTCGTACCTCACGGACGCGACGAACTACGACGAACATCAACCAGCTTTTAAGGGGAGTTAAAAATGCCGTCCAACTAGACAGTTGGTAAAGATGTATCGAAGCGGAACACATTAAGGTGGGCCCAGAGGAGATCGAAGATCATCCTCTGCTGCCTTTCACCAAAAAGCGAACGAAGCTCGTGGGGAGTTATTAAAACGGCTTCCTGAGTTATTAAAACGGCTTCCGCTCGTTGACATGCCAGATCATTACAGTATGGTAAAACCTCAAAAAATGCTGGGAGTATCAGGTCTTCACCCTGTTCATTGATATTAAAGCGACATACAAAGTATCGACCGCGTAGAGCTATGGAGGATCATGAACGAGAATAGCTTTCCGGGAAGCTCACAAGACTGTTTAGAGCGACAATCTAAGCAGAACTGCATAAAGATCTCAGGCGAGAACCCTAGTTTGTTCAAAACGCGCAGGGTGCCAAGACAAGCTAATGAACATTCGTGCCTGTTATTCATCATTGTGCTAGAGGGTTCCATGCGGAGAACCAGGTCTAATAGCCGATGTACCTACGATTTTCACACGGTCCAGTCAGTTTGCTTCGCTGACGACGGAAGAACATTTGAAACGGTGGAAGATACATACACCCGCCTGAAACACGAGGCAATAGAAGTAGGTGAATGCGCCGACATCAAAATACATGCTAGTAGGCGGAGTCGAACATGGCTGGGCTCGCTCTGGGACGATTGACGGAGATTCCTTCGAGGTGGTGGATGAGTTCATCATCTGTGGAACCATGCTCAAGGAGGACCTGCATGCACTTGAAGTTTACGAACATCGGGTGCTTGGAATGATCTTTGGCGGTGTGCAAGATAACGGCGGCTAAAAATAAACCACGGCGGAACTCTTCGACTTACCTGAAGATAGCAAAAGCAGGAAGGATACGTTGGGCGGAGCATGTTATAAGAATGTTGGACAACAGTTCTGCGATGATGGTATTTGCTTCTGATCCGACAGGTATGATAAAGCGAGGATCACAGCGGGCACAAGATTTGGCGAGTATGGGTCGTAGTCGAGAGAGGAGGATAGCAGCTGCGATTCGTGAGGTATGGCGAGAAATTATTGACGCGGTTCTTGTAGTGTTGCAAATGCATTCACTTAAACTTGCCAGATATGCATGCGCTCCACAACTTTCGAAGCAGCTTGTTTTGAAGCTGGTGCATTGGCTTTCCGCTACCATTTTGTTCCAGTCTTTTTCTGCAAGGCCATCGCGAACATTGTATAAACCACCGAGAACTCCAGGACCTTCTTGTAAGCAAAGGCAGACAGTTTGCTTCAAAATGTATTACAATTCCACAGTTGCCAAATGTCCTTGATCGGTGAACGGAATTTGCGTGCTCATGAGTTTATTTTTTCAAACAGAATAAAAAAGAACTTCAAGGCTGGAGACAACTTCGTCAAACTGCAACAGTCCGTCGCCGAATTGGTTCTTACCAAGCCGTTTCTTCAACTACAGCATTATCAACGTACACTGTCTACACGAAGATGAGGAGACGTTTTACGCGCAGCTGGACCAGATATATGGCGGATGTTCGCCGCGTGACGTAATAATCGTTGTTGGTGAAATGAACGCACAGGTAGGACGAGAGGAGATGTACATACAGGTGATCGGATAGAACAGCCTACACGCCGTTTCGAACGACAACGGTAAACGATACGTCAACTTTGCAGCCTCTCGTGGTATGGTAGTCTGGAGCACCTTCTTGTCCCGCAAAGATATCCATAGGGCCACCTGAAGATCACCCGATAATCAAACCGAAAAATTCTGCTCCGACGTCACCAACGTTCGCACATACCGCAGTGTGAATATGGATTCGGATCATTACCATTAGTTGCTGTATGCATGCGCTCTAAACATGGCCAAGATTACGCGCAGCTGTTGGAACTGGTCCTACCAATGGAAGACAGCAGTACACCCGATTCTGTTTTTGCACGGGGGATGCGTACCGTGCAAAAAAAGTTTTCAGTTCAAAATTTCAAAAACCGTGTAAAAAAGTAACACCATTTCTGGACGTTTCATGCAAAAATAAGGTTTTGGCGGAAAAAAATGTATGGAAACTTTTTTTGCACGGCCGTGTAAAAAAAATCCGTGCAAAAACAGAATCGGGTGTAATAGGTTCAGCGGCCTTGAATCAGACAACACTCGTACGACGGCGAATGCGAGCAGTTGAAGAACGCAGAATGGGTGCAACACCGTACGGCACGGTATAAACAGGCAAGCAACATACAAAACTCGATCTTCTGAAGAAAGTAGCGCCAGCAAGAAGAACGAGATCGCGAGGCGATGGAAGAGTTGTTCCGCGCTAAAGACACACGGAAGGTTAACGAGAAGCTTAACCGTTCGCGCAAAGGCTTTGTACCACAAGCCGATATGTGCAGAGACTGCGACGGAAATCTTCTCACGAACGAATGTGAGGTGGTCGAAAGGCGGCGGCAGCACTACGACGAGCACCTTAATAGTGATGTGGCCAGTAGCGAAGGGGCATGAAAGTAACTTCAGGAGCACGCGCGGAGGATGAAAGACTTCCGCTTCCTAATCGCCAAGGGGTCCAATCTCCGGGATGGTTGAAAACAACAAAGCCGCTAGGGTGGATCGACTACCGAACGAGCTGATAAAATATAGTGGTGATGCACTGGCAAGAGCGCTGCACTGTGTATTTACCAAGATCTGGGAGGATGAGGAAGTGGATTGAAGGAGTCGTGTGTCCCATCTACAAAAAGGACGACAAGTAGGATTGCGCCAACTTGCGGCATCCGTTACTGGGCAGTTTGCACTCTGGATGTGAAGAATGCGTTCAACAGCGCAAGTTGGAAAGCGATAGCCCACGCATTTTACCGCCTCAAGGTACCGGTTCAGATGTGTAAGCCCATAGAAAGCTATTTTGATGGTAGGATTCTACTGTATGACACAGATAATGGGCAGAAAAGTGTTCGAATTATCGCGGGAATATCTCAAGGTCCAATCTTGGATCCGATGTTATGGAATGTGATGTACGATGACGAACTGAGGCTACGATGACGTACTGCCGCTTCCAACGGGTGTTAAGACCCTACTGGTCTATGGCGAATCGATGGAGGAAGTAAAGTTGACAGCAACGCATTCTATCTTTATAGTTGAGGAATGGATTGGTTGAAAGGATTGCAGTTTGTTGCACACGATCAGATATCGCTTACGTCGTGAATGGGGCAAGTAGCTTCAACAATGACCTCCATGAACAGTATTGAATAACGGCAAACAAGAATTCTTCAATATTTGAAGGGCACAAAGTCTATGACGCATGAGACTACCAGGGGCAACGCAAAAAACAATTTGGTGAATAGCAAAGCCGGGTGTTAATTGTAAAGAACCTGACGAAATCTTACCTGTCGGTCACTTAGCTTAAGCTGCACGGCCAAATGCCTGCGGTCCTCGGGAGAGAGGTATTTGTGATTTGAAAACCGCCGCTCCAGACTCTGGGTTTGCTGGGGGGTGAACCGTACTTGACCTCCTTTGCGTTTGGAACCACAGGGCGGTATCAAATAGCTGTAGTGTGGCGGGTAGAATGGGAATATCCGGGGAGATGCTGAAAAGAGCGAAACACATATTAAGAGCTTTGGTTTTCCGGGTTTAAATTGTTGGAAAAATAAATCTATTAGCCCTGCAGGAAATCAAGACATGATATAAGGTAAAATACCTGAAAAGGAATGTATGAGCAGATCTCTGGGTTGTTTTCCTGAGGAATTAAAGAAAAAATCTTGGAAATGAAAAGTAGTATTTTAAGGGATCAGGTGGCCAATAATCGCAAATTGACTGTTACTGATAGGTTATAATGCAGACCAATGAGGGGAAGAAGAGGAATTGATGTTAAAAAAGCAATCTCTCATTCGATTCTAGACCAAATTCTGATTGTCCTTACAAAATTTGAGCACATCTAGTTGAAAACTAAGACTACACAAGCCTTCATAGTTTGTATGGAAATTACCTGGAAGGGTGGCACAGATACTACACATGAAATATAGAACAACGTTTGTTTGAACTGCAAGATAACTCCAGCTTGCCAACAACAATCAAGGCAGGCTTGGGGAAAATCGTTAGTTTTCTTTTGTTGTGTACTTTCGATTTTTCCTGATAAACATGGAAAAAGGGCCACAGTTTTCTATGCATTAAATATTCATTTTTATTGGAAATAGTAAAATGATGCGTTTTTTGTCACTTTTGATGAAATGCGAAAATGTGTTTTAATCAGTTGCGCGCTTCTTCCATGTTAGTCCAATGTTTGAGATCTGGGCTCACAGTGACAATTCGTGACAGCGGAATCCCGGCTCACTATGACGTACAGAAATTTTGTATTGGTTTCTCCCTCCCAGGTAATTACTATGGGAAACGAAAGCAATTCATTCAATCGATCATAGTGTTTACCCGAGTGCTCTTGATGATCTGAGCTACTTTTATATTGTGAGATACATTTATCACCTACAACTTTACTGAAGAAGATTTTCAAATTGGATGCCTCAGTAATTAGTTAATGTTTTTTGTATGAGTTGAAAATCTCGGACTATAATAATCGAGCTGCTCACTGGCATCACTGGATATATGCAGTAAAACATAGTAGCCATGATCCAGAGCGTCATATCATCGTGTTGTGCACAAGAATGGAAACAATTGACTCTAGCGACAAACGGCACTGTATTTGAACGGTCTAAAAGGTCGTTCTTGAAACTTTGGTTCGTTATATTATTTTGAAATAAATTGAAAAAAAAATCATTGACGAATTTTTGGAAAAAAAAATACAATAAAAATATTATAGCATCTTTCTATGACAAATAAATACATCGGTGGTGATTATCCGCGTATTGCTTTACGAAATCCCAGGAAAACCAACTGGGAACAATATGCACAGTGCTTGAATTCCAACTCAGTTACAAAGGATGAAAAAAATGATTCTATTCAAAAACTAGAGTCGTTTTCTCAAGAGGAAAGAAAATTATTCATTCGTTCCATACTAATTGTCCCATGAAGCAATCTTTTTCTAGTAGGGACGTGCCTTGGTGGAACACTAAACTTGAAAGGTTACGAGAACTCTCACGAATCTACTTACAAATCTACAGGAATGGACGGAATATTCCCAGCACTGATTCAAAACGGAGAAGCAGTGCTGATTTCGCCTCTTACTGAGATGTTTAAGGCGAGCTCAAAATTAAACTATGTTCTATCTGATTGGAGAGCAGTGAAGGTAATCTTTATTCCTAAAATAGGAAAACGAGATAAAATGCATCCAAAGTCATATAGAACTATTAGTCTCTCATAAATTTTGTTAAAGACTATGGAAAAAGTGTTGTATGATTACATTAATTCTACAAAAGGTTGTCCACAAGGAGGAGTCCTCTCGCCTCTATTGTGGTCTTTAGTAGTTGACGATCTTCTTAAAAGCTTTGAAGAAAAAGGTTTCGAAGTTGTAGGATTTGCAGATGATTTACTCATTATTGTGAGAGGAAAGTTTGACAATATCATTTCAGAACGAATGCAACTTGCCCTAAACTTAACCAATTTTTGCTGTATTCAGGAGGGCCTTAACATAAATCCTTCAAAAGTAGTAATTGCCCCTTTCACTTAGGGTTTATTCACAAATTTCATAACGCTGAAAATGGCCATTTCCGATACTCACCCACCCCCTCGTAACGCATTTTGTATGAATTATTTGCAAATTTTGTATGAGCCGTAACAGCTTACGACACCCACCCACCCCCTCTAGCGTTAAGAAATTTGTGAATGGGCCCTAAAAAAAAAAATCATCCTAAAATCTTTGAAGCTTGAAGGAGTACAAATGCACCTTAGTTAACAGGTCAAATACTTATGAGTTATTTTGGATTCTAAACTGAATTGGAATGCTCATATTGAGTATGTGACAAATAAAGCCACTAGTTCGTTTTGGGCACGCTTCAAAATTTTGGGCAGAAGATGGGGTTTGAAACCAAAAAAGATAATGTGAATTTACTTGTCCGTAATTCGCCCAAAAGTAATATAGGGGGAGATCCCCCAGTGCCGGACAGCACCCAATACCGGACAAAGTTGAAACATTGAGAAATCATGGTCCAATCAAGATGGTGTATTAGTAGAAAAGAAAGCTATTATGTAGACTAATGTTTGCGTAGAATAACACATCCTTGAAATATGCATCCCTTTTTAAAAAAGTAGAAAAGTTTGAAAATCTTTAAAAAATTGACGTATTTTGGTAATTTTGAGCCTATTTAGTAATTATTTTGAATATGAAAAAATACTTTGGATCCCGCAAGCATGATCGAACATAATCCTAATTTGATAGTATGAATGTATTTTGTACCATAATTGAAGTAAATATGGACAATTTACAATTTTGGTTAAGCACCTGCTGTCCCTCAGTTTCGGACAGCTTGATTTGTTATATGATATCTTTGTAATTATTGCATTAGTGTCTCAAAATACTTTCATTTTTCATGGGTTCCGTCGACCATGGTATCAAACATGCAATAAAATTAAGAAGAATGAACATTCATAACAACATCGTAAAATGTGCTATTTTTCATCATATATGAAAGAGGATAGGCATAGGCATCTTGCAAACTAAGAAAAACTCAAATTGTTTTTGTAAATGTTGCAATTGCATTGAATTGGTAATTATAAACTATTTCTATAGTGTACACATTCAATGATGTTCAAATTTACAGAATTCGAGGCATTTCCAGATCGTGTCCGGTATTGGGTGCTACCTTTCAAGATCGATCAATTTGGTACTAAAATACATCATCAAAACACAATGTCAAAATTCATATTTATATTTTCAAATTTATTTTTGTACACTATAAAAATGATAATATTTATCATAAATGGGTAACACAAGCCCATAAAATCAATATTTTTCGAATTATGAATTTAGTGGCTACTTGGGGATCTCCCCCTATGCTTCGCTAGTGTGGTGGCCAAAAACAAAAGAGGCCACAACACAAGCAAAACTATCAAAAGTACAACGTCTTGTGTCCATCGCTATAACGGGAGCGATGCGAAGCACTCCATCAAAAGCATTAGATGCTATTCTTCATCTGCTACCGTTGTATGAATTTTTACAATTAAAAGCGGAGAAGAGTTTTAATAGATTAAATTAAATTAATTTATTAATTAATTAAATAAATAGATTAAATAAGTTCAAATCAGGAGATCTTGTTGGGCTCTTGAATATTCCACAACATATCCATTGTGGGCCAGTGATGACTATGCATGAAGACTGAATGAAAACTGTGGACAATTCTGATATTTGGGGATTTTTTTTTATTACCGTACGGGTTTGGGCCGAAGGGTCTCAGATTTTCATGAAACTTTTTCCACAGGCAGGGCTCGTGGATATATGAATAAAAAAAATTGAGAAAAATTCAGGGTCGCCTATTTTTTCGGAAAACTCAGGTGGAAATTTTTTGTTTTCCCTTGACACTACTTACTTTGAAAAATCATAACTCAAGAACGAAGCATCGTAGAAACAAAGTTTTTATATGAAAATTTAAGCAAATTTTCTCAAAAATCAAAAAAAAATATGAACTGGAAAAAGTTTTCCACAAAATTTTCCACCGTTGGAAAAATTCGTAAAGAAAAGCCGGAAAAACTATGCCCGAACTCGTGGAAAATTTTCAAAAAAATATTTTCGAGATGGTAATTTTATAAGCTTTAATCACTGAAATTTTTGGAATGCACTTTTTTTTCGTTTTTGAGTTATGGCCAATTTTGTGAAAAATGTCCAGATGTGCCATATGAGACTTTTCTTTGAAAAATCATAACTCAAGAACGAAGCATCGTAGGAACAAAGTTTTTATATGAAAATTAAGCAAATTTTCTCAAAAATCCAAAAAAAATATGAACTGGAAAAAGTTTTCCACAAAATTTTCCACCGTTGGGAAAATTCGTAAAGAAAAGCCGGAAAAACTATGCCCGAACTCGTGGAAAATTTTCAAAAAAATATTTTCGAGAAGGTAATTCTATAAGCTTTAATCACTGAAATTTTTGGAATGCACTTTTTTCGTTTTTGAGTTATGGCCAATTTTGTGAAAAATGTCCAGATGTGCCATATGAGACTTTTCTTTGAAAAATCATAACTCAAGAACGAATTCAGAAAAAAAAGAAACACTTTTTTCTGCTTTGCTTAACGGTGTAATGTTTCATGAAAAATATAATCCAATCCGACTTATACTTCATTAAAACCAATCCCATATAGTTTCTTTCAGATCTTTTAGAAAATTTGCAATTGCTTTGATAAAAAACCTTGTTTTTCTGATGCTTCGATTGAAATATGGGTTTTCAAAGAAAAGGCTAATATGGTCATTTTTCACAAAATTGGCCATAACTCAGAAACAAAAAAAAAAGTACATCCTAAAAGTTACTAGAATTGAAGTTTATAAAGTTTCCTTCTCAAAAATAATTAAAAAAAATTTTTCCGCGAGTTCGGGCATAGATTTTCCAGCTTTTCTTTATGAATTTTCCTAACGGTGGAAAATTTTGTAGAAAACTTTTTCCAGTTCATTTTTTTTGGATTTCTGAGAAAATTTGCTTAAATTTTCATATAAAAACTTTGTTTCTACAATGTTTTGTTCTTGAGTTATGATTTTTCAAAGAAAAGTCTTATATGGCACATCTGGACATTTTTCACAAAATTGGCCATAACTCAAAAACGAAAAAAAAAGTGCATTCCAAAAATTTCAGTGATTAAAGCTTATAAAATTATCTTCTCGAAAATATTTTTTTGAAAATTTTCCACGAGTTCGGGCATAGTTTTTCCGGCTTTTCTTTACAAATTTTCCCAACGGTGGAAAATTTTGTGGAAAACTTTTTCCAGTCCATATTTTTTTTTGGATTTTGAGAAAATTTGCTTAAATTTTCATATAAAAACTTTGTTTCTACGATGCTTCGTTCTTGAGTTATGATTTTTCAAAGTAAGTAGTGTCAAGGGAAAACAAAAAATTTCCACCTGAGTTTTCCGGAAAAATAGGCGACCCTGAATTTTTCTCAATTTTTTTTTATTCATATATCCGTGAGCCCTGCCTGTGGAAAAAGTTTCATGAAAATCTGAGACCCTTCGGCCCAATTTGTACGATAATAAAAAAAAATCCCCATCTCTTACAATGTATGCGATATGACGCGTTCGTCAAGGCTCCATAAAATTCTTCACAGATGGCTCAAAAATTGGGACACAAACTGGAGCAGGAATCTATGGCCCTGGGACAAACGTCTCCGTGGCGATGGGAAGCTATCCAACAGTATTCCAAGCGGAGATTTTTGCTATACCAGAATGCGCTAATATTTTTCTTAAAAGAAAATACAGTCATGCAAATACAGTACTGACCCGATTTAAGTAGAAGTAGAACTAGGATTCAGATTGATTCCGGCTGTCTTACTGGGCAGAGCAAAATTGCAAAGGGATCACTACGAATCGAATCTTCAGAATTTTTCCAATGAGTAATTCTCCAAGACTTTAAATGGACCCGTTACTCAAGACGCGTTTAGGACCATTCTTTGCTTACTGTGAAAAAGAAGAGTGGTCCTCCATAGTTTTATGGTTCATTCAAAAAGGATACAGAGGCTGTGTATAAAGATTGTTTCGGCGCGAAAATTGAGAATGAAATTGTAAGGGCTGCTCTTCTC
Organism: Aedes aegypti; assembly: GCF_002204515.2. NCBI lineage: Eukaryota > Metazoa > Arthropoda > Insecta > Diptera > Culicidae > Aedes > Aedes aegypti. Next base: position 145,456,087 of record NC_035107.1, read on the forward strand.
ACCCCTGCTAAACAAAAAAAAACCTGGCTACGCCCGTGTCCCTCGCCCCCTTAAAAGTCTATGTAGGTTGTAAACGTGGTTCATGCGCAAATATTACCACGTCAAAATTTGATAAACAGAAACAAAATATATGACCCGATTTTGTCAGCCTAAAATTCATCGAGGGGCTGACAAAATCGGGTCCGTACTGTATCTATATTTTTTTCTGATAGCCAAGCTGCGTTGAAGGCGTTGGGCGCATATAAATGCTCATCAAGACTTGTCTGGGAATGGATTCTCTCATTGCGAAAGGTGTACCAAGAGAACTCTGTATGTTTGTATTGGGTTCCGGGACACAATGGCATTGTAGGAAATGAAAAGGCAGAAGAGCTTGCTAAACAGGGTTCAATTACACAGTTGATTGAACCGGAGCCATTCTGTGGCATATCGTACTGTGCACTAAATATGGAACTAAAAATCTGGGAACGACAAAGGATAATGACCAATTGGATGGTCACCACAAGGTGTAATCAATCTGAAAGATTTTTAGTTCCAAATGTAACAATCACGAAAAGACTCTTAGAGCTCAACAAGAAAGTTTTTTGTATCATTTAAAGAATATTGGTCAGGTTCAAAATGATATCTGTCGTTTCTGTAAAATGGATCGCGAAACCTCGGAACATCTGCTCTTCAGTAGTAGTGCATTATACAAGCGCAGATCCAAATTCCTAAACGGTTTTTTTTACAACAAAGTGAAATTTGTACTGGAAACCCCAGTAAGGTTGTGGGTTTTATTAACTCTATTTTGCCTGACTAGGAAAAGACGCGTCAAAGAGCTTAAGCTATTTACTTGATTCATGGTGGACAGTTTTAGTTCCTTCAATGATGCGAATAGTAAAAAGAGACATGCCACAACCTACCCAACAAAAAAATTAAGCAATAAAACAGTACTTTTCAGTGCTAAAATTAAAAACGGTACTTTTCAGTACCGTCAAACGGGGTAACTTGCAAAAATTTTCAACTTCAAAGCCATATGGATGAAAAATATGAGAATTCAGATGAGACAAAAACCATCTGGTACCCTAATCGCCACGTAAAGAATACCACGCGCTATTTATTTTATCAGTATTTAGTTTTCTGGGATCAGGAGAGACGAAAAATAAGCATTTTTAATGCTACCCCTGATGCGGGGTAACATGCAACACACAGTGCTACCTAAAGTTCACTATTAAAAACTTATCCTTTATCGTGTTATTATGATCATTTAATAATTTTCTGCAGTAATAGCATGACAACAGTTAGAAACAGGCTACATTTCTCTTAGAAAACTAAGTATTATTGATTGAATTATGAGTATTGAACCAATTTGATTGAAAACTGCATTGGCATTGAATAGGGAGTCCACACGGGAAAATTCTAGCATATCATAAGTCTTGGCAGTTATTGGAAAGCCATTAAAACGTTTTTATGCAACTTTTCTACAAATACAAAGGTATTTTAGGTTTTACTTCCCATAACATTTTTTAGACATATTTAAATCAAAGCACTGTATAAAATATTGATATGTATGTCTTAAAATTGTCTCTGTTGATGTTTTGACATATATTTTATCATATTTCATGCAGAGAGTTCCCAATGGCAGATCTGAAAGTTAATTTTCATGCAGATTTTCTAAATTATTCATTATTTTCATGAAGAAAATAAGTCTAAATATAATGATAATACGATTTATTTAAATTTTCTAACAATGACTACCAAACGCGTATTGAATTGATTGAGGTACAAAAAAGTTAATGTTACTTTACAAATATATGTTCAATTTCGCCTTTTTGTGTGTTTTTGAAGACACACGGCAGGAAATATCAAACAATTGAGATCAAAATTGCTGTTGCAAGTTACCCCACAAGGTTCAAAAACGTTTTTGAATTTTAATAGTGTTTAAGCATAAAATGATCGAAACATTTATATTGTCAATTTGTACACTATTAAGTACTGTCAGTGATAGCAAATGCCTCGAATTGCATATTTCTACCGTTTGTGTGGTACGAGGAACGATTTTTAGCATTAATTTCATACAATCCTATGTAATATGATTTTCTCCTCCAGCAAACCAACCAAAAAAGAAACAATACCCAAACCCTTGCCAAAATCTTATGTTGTATACCTAAGGCCAATAAACGGCGTAATAAGTTATAAAAATTTAACTCAATGTTGAACGAGACGACAATTCGGTTACATGTCGAACTGTTGCAAGTTTCACCCCTGTTGCAAGATACCCCGTTTGACGTGCCTTCGATTTTTCGTTGGACCCGTTGGCGAAAGCTAGCGGTGGTAATCCTTCTTGGACACCGTCTTGGAAAAAAAAAACCTCTAAGGAGGTCTCGTCTTCTTAAGTCTATTCACTAAACACTTCCAAAAAAGTGGGATTTAAAACTGTCATTAAACGTGGCAGGAATGGAAGAAAGGACGTTTCTCCGGAATGCGAACTTTCTTCCAAGGGTGAAATGGTTAATGTTGATAATTGAATCGAAATGAGCAATCAGTTCGATGCTCTAGACAAATTTTCCGAACACCAAATCGAGACAGTCTCTAGTCCAAGCCCTTTGATTCAAGTGAGGAAGCAAAGAGTGGCACCTATCGTGGTCAGTTGTTCCTAATTTGGGGGATTTAGGCAGGAGATCTTGAACTCCATTAGGGGAATCAAGGTTTCCTTCCAAATCGCAATGAAGAAAGACTGTCGCGTTTTGCCGGAAAAATTCTCAAACATCTTGAAGAGAAGAAGCACAATTTTTTTACTTATGACGACAAAACTTTGTTTATTCAAAGTCGTCTTGAAAGGTCTCTTTGTTTGGTCAAAGTCGTCTTGAAAGGTCTCTCAAGTGACTATAAGTCACCTGAAGAGATCAAAAATGGAATAAATGATTTACTTGGATTTTCACCAGTACAAGTAATCATTATGAAGAAGAGAACCCAATCTGACATTGTTCAGAAAGGGCTTTCTCAAGAATATTATTTGGTTCATTTTAACAAAAAAGATCTAAATAATATTAAAGCTTTAGAAAAAACTAGACTTATGTTTGATGTCCGTGTGGCATGGGAACATTTCCAGAAACCTGGAGGGAATTACCAGAACCCCACTCAGTGCCGTCGGTGCCAAAAGTGGGGTCATGGTACAAAAATTGTCACATGGAGTCACATGGTGGTTCTTCTCACGCCAAGAACATCTGTCCAGTGAAGGAAGATACAGATAAGTTCATATGTGCCAATTGCAAGGGCAATCATAAGTCCAATTTTTGGGCTTTCCCTTCACGTACTCGCCTACGAGGCTCGTGCCAGACAGATGAAAGATAATATCCGTTACGATAACGGTCGTTTCCGAAATTTGCCTGGTAGAGTATCAAACAATATTCATTTTTCATTTAACGATCGCTTGATCAAGAATCATACCCATCAGGAGGATGGGAATGGAATGGAAAAAAAACCCTGCCGCCACAGGTAACATCTATTGCGCCTCTTTGGCTACTGAAAATTCTAACGGGTAATCATCAGATAATGTAGCCACTTCAAGTGATATGTCTACCTCTGCTTTAATTTCCTAACAATTGAATCTAATGGTTAATGTTCAAAGCCACCACTATGACTGGAGCAGTCCAAGTCGGTGTAAAATTTACTAATCAAATTGTTATCCATGGATCCAAATAATAATTTAAATATTTTAAATTGGAATACACGTTCCTTGAATGGTAAAGAGGACGAGCTGTTTAATTTTCTTACGACTAATAACGAGCATATAGCAGTTATTACTGAAACATATTTAAAACCTGAATCCAAACTCCAAAGAGATCCTAATTTTTTGTTCATCGTAATGATCGACTTGATGGGGCATGTGGGAAAGTTGCAATCATCATTCATAGGCGTATAAAACATCAACTTTTTTCGTCATTTGAAACTAAAGTTTTTGAAACTTCAAATGTTTCTGTTGAAACATAGCATGGTAAATATACTTTCATAGCTGCCTATTTGCCTTTTCAGTGCTCTGGAGAGCAAGTTAATATGCTCCGAACTGACTTGCGAAAATTGACTCGCAATAAGTCATTTTTTTTGTCATTGGTGACTATAATGCCAAACATCGGTCATGGAAAAATTCACAAAGTAATTCCAACGGCAGAATTTTATTTGATGAGTGCTCTTCAGGATATTTCTCAATTCAATACCCTAATAGCCCTACATGTTTTTCCTCTTCTAGAAATCCATCTACGATTGATTTGGTCTTAAACGACTGTAGTCATCTTTGTAGCCAATTAGTTACTCATGCTGATTTTGATTCTGATCATGCCCCTGTTACATTTCAAATATCCCATGAAGCGATTCTCAATCCTATCAGCTCCACTTTCAATTATTTTCGAGCCGACTGTAATATATATGAAACATATACCTATTGACTCTAATCTTAATGTTAATATTCCATTACAAACATAGCTTGATATTGACAATGCTCTTGAAACTTTAACAAATTCCATTGTTGAAGCCAGGAGCATTGCAATTCCAAAATGTGAAGTAAAATTTGATTCCGTGATTATAGACGATAATCTTAAACTCTTGATCCGTCTTAAAAACGTGAGGAGAAGGCAATTTTAACGCACTCACGATTCTGCTATGAAAATTATATGGCAGGATTTGCAGAAAGATATCAAGAAACGTTTGCACAATTAAGAAACAAATATTTTTAAAATTAAATTTCTCAAATTTCTAAGCCCTTCTGGAAATTATCTAAAATTTTGAAAAAACCTCAGAAGCCAATACCGGCATTGAAAAAGGAAATAAATTTATTACTAACTAATTGTGAAAAATCTCAAAAACTTGCTATGCAATTTGAAAGCGCGCACAATTTTAATTAAGAACTTACCAGTCCAATAGAAAATCAAGTTACTCAGGACTTCGAAAATATTCTCAATCAGGGGTCATGCACAAATTACGTCACGCTCCAAGGGGGGGGGAGGAGATCAAGCCAAGCGTGACAAGCTTTACAAAATTTTTAGAGGACTCATACAAAAAACGTGTCAAAGGTGGGGGGGGAGGGGGTCGAAAAAGTCGAAATTTAGCGTGACATAATTTGTGTACCATCCCTCAAGAGAACGTTTCGAAAATTCCTGGGAGACTGATTTGGAAGAAGTGAAAACTTATATTAAAAAATCAAAAATATGAAAGCTCCTGGCGATAATGGAATTTCTACATCCTCATCAAGAAACTTCCAGAAAGTAGCTTATCATTTTTAGTTGATATATTTAACAAATGTTTTCAGTTGGCATATTCTCCTGACAAATGGAAAAATGCTAAGGTTGTACCAATTTTAAAACCAGATAAAAATCCTGCAGAAGCTTCTAGCTTTCCTCCATCAGTAAACAGCTCCATCAATAATAAGGTCATTTTGAACAGAATAATGGTCCACATTAGACTGGCCCTAAAACAAAAATGTTGTAAAGCTCAACGGGGCACCCCCTAGATATGAACCTTAGGGTAAGAAAAAAACTCTCAACAAATTTCAACTCGATTGGTTGCTCCACCAGTTGGCGCATTCAATTTGTAGTTTGTATAGGATATTCGTTTCAAATATATACAGAATTGACCCAATGTCACTGTTTCGTTCCGTATACTAGTTGGTCGCGTTCAATTGAGCCCAGAATGACAAATACACTAGCTGATACCCTATTGAACATAATTGCAGAAGGTTGTATCTGGATTTGAGCTCGTTTTCATTAGCTTATCAGTTATTGAAAGTTAGGCTGAATCAGCATCCCGTATAATCACATATATGCATGCGCTTTGTACAGCAGCTCGCCCAGTGTCATAGGTGGCTATGATGCGTTTAGTGGCTATGTTGAAGCAAATTAGCATGAGTTAGCAAATCTGCTTCAAATAGTTAAAACACCAACTTTATCAATTTTAATCATGATACAACCTTCTACAATATTGTTCACTATGATATCAAGTAGTGTTTTTGACATTCTGGGTGCAATTGAACGTGATCAACGATTTTCCTGAATCAAACAGTAGATGAAGTGCTGAAACCCATATGTTTGAGCTGGAAATCCCATATTAATTTCAATTCAAATGCGCCAGCTCATGGAACGACTTAATGAACTGAAACTTTCAGGAAGGCTTCCTCTAACTCTAAGGAATAATCCTGGAGGGTGCCCCGTGGAATTATACAACTTTTATTTTCTCCCATACTAAGCTGGGCCAGTCTAGTCCACATCCACGAAAATTCGATTTCTGCCAATGAACAGTTCGGATTCCACCATGGACATTTGACTACTGATCAACTTTTACGTGTTACAAATTTGATACGTTCCAACAAATCTGAAGGCTATTCTACTGGTCTTGCTCTTTTAGACATAGAAAAAGCATTCGAAAGTGTTTGGCATGCAGGCTTGTTCGTAAAATTAAAAAACTTGAATTTTCCAACATACATTGTTAGAACAATTCAAAGTTATCTGTCAAATCACATACTTCAGGTTAATTATCAGAACTCCAGGTCTGAAAGACTTCCTGTAAGAGCTGGTGTTCCCGAAGGCACCATTTTGGAACCAATATTATACAATATTTTCACATCTGACTTAAAAATCTTTGTTTGCGGATGAGACAGGCCTCTCCGCCATAGGACGAAGCCTGCGTGTCATCTGTAGTTGATTAAAAAAAAATGTATATTTTTTATTCATACTTGCAAAAATGGAAGATTTCTCCAAATGCTTCCAAAACTCAACTTATTCCACATAAACCAAAAGCTCTTTATTTGTAACCTTTAAGTAGACAGACATGCCCCACCTTATACTTAGTTTTGTAATTCTGCAATAAAATATTCTCAAATTTTATGAAATGTTTGTAATATATTCACATTTTTATTAGTGAGGTTTTAAACTAAATCGGCCTAGTTAATTTGCCTCAACATACATATTTGCAAATATTGCTCATTGAAAAATGTATGCTTGTTTTACGATTTTCATCGATACAAGCTCAACCTAAGTCAGATCAATGTTCAGCATGGGCATATTGATTTATCGGAATTGTAGTGCTGTGTGCATCCGATCTGGTCAAACAACGTTATATTCTATGTTTATCAATCAAACACGACATGGCGCCGCCCTGATTCCGTCAAAAAATGTTCAACGGTTCGAGATTTATATCAATGTCGTCGAACATCAATTCAAAGTCACCTGAACAATGGTGCGTGCGAGACATTGGGAAAACAATCAATAGACAGCCAGGGAGCAAACAGAGACCGATTAGGTTCCATATTATGATACCAAGGGTTCAGCAGTAAATGGTGTTGTAATAAAATAAATTACTACCAAAGTAAACGAAAAGAGCTTAACGCGCGAGTCACCAGACTGCAGTGACTATCGTTGTTGGCGCCGCAATGATCCTATCAGTCGTTTATGGCTTAATCCCACCTAGAAATCAGTGTACGCCGAAATTGAAAAATAACACATTGTTACCCCTTCCAGTTTTGGCTTCTTATAAAAGGGAAGTGTATAATAATTACTTTTGTGGATCCAAGCAACCCATCACGCATGTCGAACTGCGCTGTCGTGTTGTGTGCTCTGTCTGATTAGCTCGATAAACGGCGTACGTTCAATATCTACCACAGGGTACACATATAAAGGGTACCGGCTTAACGAAAGGTGACATGAAAATGTCCATTAGGCTCCAGCAGGGGGAAAGGCAATCATCAATCAATCGTCGCCGTCTTCGAATCGTCCACTCATGATGAAGAATATCTCAAAATATGAATATCATCACAGCAACCTACCGATGGTGTTGGCTTACTGCTTCTGACAACCAGGTTGCAATAAGCAAAGCCTGCTATGATGATAGACACTCGACTTTGCACTTCATCGCAACGTCTATAGCCAGTGTATTAATTGACTTCCCCTGAAGGACTTAACGTTGTTCACGAAATCGTCCACATTTACGTTCAATTAAATTATTTCGTAAAAACCATTTTATGAGGATTAGTCAACCAATAATCTCTTCGTACTCGAATCGATAATAGATAGGATAGCAGAGGCGAATACAACGTCGTTGTCCACGTTTTTTTATCACACTAAATAAATATGAAATAAAAATACGCCAGAAAACAGCACACATTGTTAAGCCGTCAAGCAGATCGCTTACTGCTAGATTTGGCTAATACCAGAATCAATGTTCAACACCCAAAAATGATAACGATTAGTAGCACGTATCACCGCACTCTATCTGCGGCAGTGATTTTGGCTTTATTTGTAGACAAAACCCGACAAAACCAAACCGACAAGACACCCCTTGTCCTGAAGCGATATGAGGGATTCGCCGTTTTGTGGCCAGAATAAGGAATCGATGAGCAAATATTCAGTTGGCTGTGCATGTGAAGCTGATAGCTAGCTTCTATGTGCAGGCCACGGAGCTGTTTGCCTCAGGCACTCAATAAAAGACAAACTCTTCATGGCTGGTCAGAAATAATTGATACAAATTAGTAGGCCAAATATCGGCGATGCGCTACTTGACAGCATTTGATACGAAACTCAAACATGGCACGCTGTGATCTAATTTTGTTAGCAGCATACACAATATCCATCTGGATTGAATCATCTCATTCTTATTCGGTACAGGAAATGGTTCGTATTTTTGTTCATTTAAGCGCATGCCACTTTCTTTGGTGGGCAGAAAGTGGTTTCAGATAGCACTCATACCTTAGGCGATTTCCAACTTACTGCTAATTTTATCATTTGGAATGTTTAGTTTTAGCGAGCAGGAATTGGGAATACTATCATAAATACCCTCTTTTTATTAGTATAATTTCAAACATTATTTCCTATATCCAGCTGTTCTGTGTTATCATCATACAACTTAATTTGGCTAATAACATTCAAATATTTAACAACATATTAAAATTGATTTGCCGTTGCAGTTTAGATTTTTTAGATGAATTTAAACTACTTGCTTTCAAGATGAGGCATTTTAATATTCTAATTTTAACTGAACCTAGTTATACATGAGCATGAACATTGAGGACCGTACAACTCGTAGTTGCTAATGTGTGATTGACCGGAATAATTAAAATTGCACAATGATACAACAGACGGAGCTCGGGTGTATGATTTGGAGAATTTAAAATAATAAAGTCAATAACAGCGCCGGTCACGTCCTTACGGTCACCGGAGAAGGAAAGGAATATTAGTGTATCGTTATTTAAGACCTACATACTCTGCATGTTTATGGTTGTCACGGGAAAGAGTTTTTGTTAATGGGAAGCTACACAATCAGGATTCATCTTGGTAAGTGATACGATTAATGTAACCTCAAATTGTAAAGATATCTTTTAACATAGACTTCTTCTATTCTGTTATTCACACTAAATATGTCAACACCTCTGGTGACGAACCATCCAAAGAGTTTGTAAATACAATATAGACAACACGAACAAGCAACATAATCAAAAGACCACACACAACTCTCCTAACTCAACCTAGTTATACAAAGCACTAATGATTAATAAATGGAAAACCGAATTTAGTACTCCACCATTTAATTTCACTAGGTTTTGTATCTTTTGACGGAGACGCGTATTCCGAACTCAACTGTAAGGTCGTCTTCAGTGTCGTGTACTAAACTTGACTTGTCGGTTTTTATTTTTTTTTTATAATATGGGTGGTATTTTCTTATAATCGGATAACCAGAACACAGGTGGCGCTGCAAATTTCAGCTCTTTTATTTAAGGATTTTCAAAAATGGGTCTTTGACAAAGTTGTAAATAAATGAAATTGAAACAAATTTGCTGCATAAACCAACTCAATCTGGTCACCTTACCGAAATACAAACAAAATTTATAAAAAAGATCAAAATATCGCAATTTTTCATAGTTTTGTTGTTATCAGGGTGGCAACTGGATGCAGATAAAACCACCCTGAGTTCAAACTACATCATAATCAGTTGCGTATTCTATAAATTGAATCTGTATTCATGACTATCCAAGCGAGGAAACTTGAATATCATAGACCACTATTTTGAGCACAAAAATTACCTTATCTACTTTCATAGGCGCCCGTAGATTCTGAAATTTTAAAAAAGTTTAAAGTTTAAAAAACATAGAAAAGCTCTTCGTAAATTAGCGCCTACATTGTAACGTTTCACGTTTTTTCGTTAAAAAAAGATAAAAAAGTTTGTGAACTTTTGACGTTTTTATCTTTTTAAGCAAAATCATTTGAATTTGAATTTGATTGAGCTCAGCGTTACATATATTGTCGATAAGGTTTGTGTCTAGACTAAATGTTTTAAATTGACGTCACCCAGTATGGGATATGTGTAGTGATGTGCAAACCTTTATAGTGTTTTTATTCGTTTAGTAATGCTCGTTTACCGAAGGCACGAACTCTCGCCACATCAAATTTAATTTGGGCGCAATTTTAGAAAGAATAGGCTCTTTATGTGAGCAGGTTTCTAGCCTGCTCCAAAGAAGTAGACTCGATCGTTTCGCTTCTATAACGGCTGGTGTTCAGAAGTTCGTGTTGCAATTTTCAAAGCTTATTCATATTAAAAGTGTTGGATTCGTTATTACTTTAACACTTCAGTCGTCGCGCTGTTGTATTTTGTACAACACCGATGAAAAAACCTCGCTTTTCGTTCACAACAGCAGCGCGGTGGTTCTGACGGTGGCAAACCGCGCGACGACTGAAAGGTTAAGGCCGTGGTCACCAAAGTGCGGCCCACGGGCCGCACGTGATGCCTGTATCTCTTAAATTTGAAAAGTTTCGCAATTTGTTTCTTCGGGGTTCTGTTCTACTCTTAAAGTTACATAGAATGTCACACTAAATTATTACAAAAACTATCCATATAGGCCACCAAGGCCCACCCTTCGGGGTAGTCAATCGGAGCGTGGTGATTCGCAAGGGAACTCTCAGACAATCGCCAATTAATCGTCGTAGACGGTTCACCACCGCTACAACCCCGGACCAAGGAAAACGAGAGCACGGATCGTGAACTGCGTCGCCAATTGCGCATCACGTTCCGGGTCAGAAGCAAAGGGTAAGAGTTTATTTCATCAAGTACGGTCAGAGCGTATGGAGGTACGTTGGCTCTAATCCGGGGGAAGAAGATCAACCACGGGTTGCACGACACTCCGTCGAGGCAAAAGCTCTGAAGAGAAAATCGGAGGCCATCCGTCCAACCGCCACCCGCTTCGCATCTCTAGTTCAGCCATATTTGCACGGGCTCATCACGCTGCACACTATTCCTGCAGCGACGCCATCGTTACGAAGGTTCTCGCCGCCATCGCCGAAGTTCCTGGCAGTTTCGAATCGTCGCCAAGGTTCAACAAGTCGACGAAGAAAAACCCTGCGCAGGTATGTCCTAACCGAAAATGAATAAATTCTCGATTACTCTTTCAAATCGACGTAAGTAACTTTCATACGGTTTTGAGAAAATTAATTAAGAAGAATCGCAACCTGTTTTCTTAAACCGTTTTAAAATGAATCATCTTTTTAACATTTTTTCGCCGTGTACATCACTTAAATTTAGCATACAATCAGCTCGCGTTCAAAAACTAGGTAGTTTCTATTATTTCCCACAAAAATAATTATAACAAAATGATAAGCCGTTTCATTCAGTTACTTTCGACGTTTGTCTACCAGTGTAAAATCGGCTCAAGTAGTGTTTTGTTTTGATTCGTGGTTAAGTCACTTTGTCTCCCATACAACAGAGCGGCGAAAGTAGCGGTTAGGTTGCGAAAGTGGAGAATCTTACATTCGTCGTTTTGTAAATCCGGAAATCAAACGTTCTAAAAGAGAAAAATCGAGTTGGTTTAGAGCGGAACGTGTAGAATTTCGTCTGCGAAACACGTAGGATTGATAAAGTAAGTTTGCTAACTTTTCTGACTTGAGTCTGTTTGAATAAGTCTTCGAGAATTGTTGAATTTTTTTTTTTCTATCTTTATTAACGAGATTTTTAGCCCTGGGCTAGTTCATCTCGGGACCAACGGCTTTACTTCCCTTCCGAAGGAAGTCGTCACTGAAATTTTAAGTGACTATCTCGGGGATGGGATTCGATCCCAGGTCCTCGGCGTGAGAGGCGTGTGTTCTAACCACTACACCAGGTCCGTCCCCCAGTTGAATTTTTATTTATAACAAAATCGAGTAGTTTTTGGTTTTAGTTGCGTTATGTTTAGTGCAATTGTAAGGGAGGTCACTTCAATTGCGCGTAGTTTTCAGGTTGCTGCTTCAATTTTCCTTAAAAGGTTTTAAGTTCTCCAGTTAAACCATTCTAAGGCGGGATTAAGCGTGTACCTCTCAGAGATTGCGTTTCTTTTGTTAAATTTGAGCCAGTGACCATTCGAGTACCGTAAAACGGGGTAACTTTGATAATGCGGGTAACTTTGATAGTGCGTAACACATCACATACTAAACGAAGTATAATTATTTCTGTTAATCAATTAAGCAAAACGAATGCAAAACTAAAGAATATTACTATGACACTTCATGTAAGAGCTGTTTTCATTTGAATCAAGAACATTTGAGGCTTTTTATACGAATATTAATAATTGACACAATTTTAGCGTTTTCGAAACGCTTACAAACAATCTGTTCTACGATCACTATTTCATGTAGTTTTGAATAGTTGGCCACTTATCTTTGACAGCCTAGTTATCATAGAACTTGAATACGGTCTCAAATCTTTCAGCGAAAAGCATTTTCACAAGCTGGGACCATTTTTGTAATCTAAAGGCCGGTTTGCTACTGACAAGAAAAGGAATCGCCTATCTCGATGCGTGGAAAATTTCTCCCAAGAAATGGTCAAGAAAAACACTTTTTTCTGATCGCAGTACGCAGGTGAGAAGAAATGTCACTTCGAAGGGGGCTCTCTGTAGGAAATTTCTTGACCCTTTCAGTCAAGGAATTTCTTTACTTTTCTTGAGCGAAACAGCATACTTAGCTTAAGTCAGAAATTTCCATGTAACGTTAAACGCCTTGAGGTATGCAATGCCCTACAAATGTTAGTTATTCATTCAATTTTGTTCGATTCATACCGTAAACGGGGTAACTTTGATAGTTTTTTCGAAGAAAGCTTGAATATTTATGCATGCTGTTTCAAAGAATTATAATTTATACTTTTAAAACAAGTACTGGCATCCTAGCTATCGATTAAAGTCGTTAGATTGCCAAAAGATTTATTTTGAATGGATATATAATTTTTCATATAATCGAAAGTTGGTTTTCTGTTATGGGGTAACTTTGATAATGGAGTATGATTCGAACAAAATTGAATGAATAACTAACATTTGTAGGGCATTACATACCTCAAGGCGTTTAACGTTACATGGAAATTTCTGACTTAGATTACAAAAATGGTCCAAGCTTGTGAAAATGCTTTTCGCTAAAAGATTTGAGACCGTATTCAAGTTCTATGATAACTAGGCTGTCAAAGATAAGTGGCCAACTATTCAAAACTACATGAAATAGTGATCGTAGAACAGATTGTTTGTAAGCGTTTCGAAAACGCTAAAATTGTGTCAATTTTTTAAATTCGTATAAAAAGCCTCAAATGTTCTTGATTCAAATGAAAACAGCTCTTACATGAAGTGTCATAGTAATATTCTTTAGTTTTGCATTCGTTTTGCTTAACTGATTAACAGAAATAATTATACTTCGTTTAGTATGTGATGTGTTGCGCACTATCAAAGTTACCCGCATTATCAAAGTTACCCCGTTTTACGGTACCGTAATTTAGTTGATCATTCCCGTACCCACGTGTATAAACTGTCAAGAGAGCTACAATTCGTTATCAATTATTACAATTTATGTGGTATCGCATTACCTGATAGCAATTATTGATGTTTCGAAATTCGGTTCGCCATTCAAGATAGTTATACCACGGAAAACAGATTTTTTTGGAAATGTTTGATGAACTGTTGAAGGGTTCTTCTCCAAACATTCAACTATTGCCAAGGCTCTTTAATGACACCATTTAAATAAACTGTTTCATAGATTCCAGATATGTTCTGTGAATCCAGTTTTGAATTTGCATTACGGATAAAAACTCATTTTCTGCGAAAACATAGCCTTTTTGTTGGCGAGTTGCTAATTTCAAAGAAAATTGCATACTTTTAGGCGTTTAATGTGATGTATTCTGTAATGCACAACATTCAAATCCAAAATTGACTAGTTTATAAACAAGTTGTAAGAGTTTTAAGACTTTATTCAGAATCAGTGACCCCAAATTTAGGAAATGGCATACCGTAAAACGGGGTAACTTTGATAGTTTTTTCGAAGAAAACTCGAATATTTATGCACGCTGTTTCGAAGAATTTTTATTCATATTTTTAAAACAAGTACTGGTATCCTAACTATCGATTGCAGTTGATAGATTTCCAAGAGATTTATTCTTAATGGATATATAATTTTTCATTTAATCGAAAGTCGATTTCCTGTTTTGGGGTAACTTTGATAATGGAGCATCAATCGAACAAAATGGAATGAATAACGGAACATTTGTAGGGCGTTGCATACCTCTAGGCGTTTAACGCTATATGGAAATTTTTGACTTAGATTACAAAAATGGTCCCAGTTTGTAAAAATAGTTTTCGCTAAGAGTTTTGAGACCGAATTCGAGTTCTACTATAACTAGGCTATCAAGTTTAATTGACGAATTCATTATGACTTCATCAAATAGTGATCGTAGAACAGATTGTTTGAGAGCATTTCAAAATTGCTAAAATCTTATAAATTTTCCATATCTGCATATAAATCCTCAAATGTACTTGATTCCAACGGAAATAGCTTTAACATGAAGTGTCATACTAATACTCTTTACTTTTGCATTCATTTTGCTTAACAGATTAACAGGAACTTTGTTATTTCGTTTAGTATGTTGAGAGTCTCGCACTATCAAAGTTACCCGCATTATCAAAGTTACCCCGTTTTACGGTACCTCTTTATTTTAGGAAACCTATCACACTAATTGATCAACTTCACCCCGGAATCAAAAATTCCACTTTTTGATGTCTAAAAATGTTTTTGTTATTATAATAACACTTCGTAAAAATTTTGTTCGTTTAATTCAATAAACATCCAACCAGTACAGGTTCTAAAAATATTTGGATGGAATTTAAGGTTTTTATTATTAAAATCATCAAAAATCTATAAAACTGCGTAGCACATCATATATTTAGAGTATTTATGATAAGTAGACGGAAATTGAAAGTATTTATATCTTCTAAATTCTTAAAACAAATGAATTAAATTTGTTGTTTCTTTGAGGGTAAAGTGAACCACCCAAGATGGAGGTAATATGAACACCACGGCAGGGCGAATACTACCGGATTTAATCTTAGATGCCGAGGGTTTTTCCGGCAAAAATACAAAGACAGATATCGACAGCCATTCAAATGAATCATGCCGCAACCCGTTCAATTTGAATGATGTTCATTTTACCCCCACTACATGTTCATTTTACCCCCAGTATATGTTCATATTACCCCCATTGTATGTTCATTTTACCCCCAAATTTATGTTGATAATACCACCGTAACATGTTCATTTGACCCACACGTTTAGAACATTGACTCAGTGGAAAGAAATTTTCAAAATTTTAATAATGTTGATAAAATTCTATTTCCATCATAATCTTTCAACTTGTTGCATTGCATGAGCATCCTTCTTCAATTCTGAGCAATTGAAAAAGAAACTGACAGCTTCATAAGCATGCCATCCCATCAACATTCCACAACAACCCGTAACACCTATGAGAGGTCGTAGAGTTCTCTGCATCTTTCTTAAGTAGGTTTTCAATGATTCATTCCTTCCCATTCCCCCCCCAGCATTCGCAAGGACGTGGCCAGGACAGCTCTCGACTGTTGGAGGATGCGTCAATCTTGTCTAAGAATCAGAGGTTAGTCCCAAATCTCTGAGTTTGGTAACTGACGGGAAGGAGGCAACCCTCATACAATGGTCTTGGACTGTACCACCTACGAATTTGTGCGAATCGCTTAATGCTAATGCTAAAAGAGAGCATAGGGATGGTTTTGGTAAATCTCACTATATCTTACATCAGGTCAATTCCATTACAAGAATCGTGACATTTTGTTTGATATGAATGAACAGCTACCGGAGGAGTGGAAGGAGGGAATTATGGGGTATAATATTATATACTATATACATAATTATATATATATAAAAAGGGTGACAAGTTACAATGTGAGAATTATCGAGCGATAACCATTCTTAATGCAGCCTATAAAGTGCTTTCCCAGATCATCTTCCGCCGTCTATCGCCACTGGCAAGCAGATTTGTTGGAAGTTATCAAGCCGGATTTGTGGACGGGCGATCGACGACAGACCAAATCTTTATGTTGCGGCAGATCCTCCAAAAGTGTCGCGAATATCAAGTCCCTACGCACCACCTATTCATCGATTTCAAAGCGGCCGATACGATCGACCGCGAAGAGCTATGGACGATTATGGGCGAGAATGGTTTTCCCGGGAAACTGACTACACTGATGAAAGCAACGATGGATAGTGTACAGTAGCGTGGGACAAAATTTAGATTCTCGCTCCAGTCCACTTTTTGTATTGCGTTTAGGTCCCATACCAACAGTGCAAAATTTCAGCTCGATCGGAGAAACTATATTTTAGCGCCAGCCGTTCAAAGTTTGTATAGGATTTACTATGGGAAAACTTACTTTTGCAAAGAAAAATCGCCAGAGGTCGCCCATTTATTTCTATAAAAAATCTAAACACAGACCTCGATAGGTATTTTTACGATGAAGAATATTGCCGAAGACCGCGAAACAATCCGACACTTGTGAAAAAAGTTATTCAATGTAAACCTTTTGGCAAGGCGACGTTGATTAACACGTAAAAGAATAACAATAATATCAAAATCGGGCAAAATTTCCGAATAGTGTATGCTTAATAACTTTTTTTTTCACAAGCATCGGATTGCTTTGCGGTCTTCGACAATGTCAATACGCCTAAAGGTAGGCAATTTTCTAAGGGAATTTTACATTCTTAACAGTAATTCGTTAATGTTGCCTAATTGAACATACTTATAAAAGTTTTGACAGCGGAATCGTTTTGGGCGATGCCATTTTTAGTGAGATCCGCATTTTCCTTGCTCATATCGCTTGCAGAACCTATGTGAGACATGAATCTTCGGTAGTGTCATCCTTAACCATTGAAATCATTGTTTCGCAAACTTGACAAATTTACGCATAAAGTTAACGCAATTTTTGCAAAACTCTCAATTTTTAATAGCTTATTAATATAAAAAAGAGAAGCAACATTCATGCTTTGGAAATGTTTCATCAATAAATGATGATACCAACTTTTTACGAGATAAGTCATTCCGATCAATGTTACCCCGCTGATCAATGATACCCCGGATTACGGTACTTCAAAAAATCGTTTTTGCTCCATATGATCATTTAGTTACATTCATAACAAATCATCCAGGCATTCAATCAAAATGTGGTCTTCGACTAAGTTGTAGCTGGGAAAATTTCATCTAGGAAGAGTTTGTGAACTGTCCCATAAAATATTTTGACGAGCAGTTAGAGGGCTGAAAACAAAAGGATGACTTCTTATGTAGTAACTTCTATTTGGACGTCATTTTGAAAACTCATAGCATCATAGCAAACATTGTATATACCGTCGATGGGGGTGACAATGGGTCTAGGGGGTGAGATTGGGTCAAAACGGAAAATTCTGATTTATGTAATATATCAGCTAATAACGCTGATATCGCTAGAAATAATTATTCATATGTTGGGGAACATATGATTACACATAATTCATCACAATATACATTTTTAGAATTAGTAATTTTTGTTTACTATATCAATAAACTTGTATGTTGAAACTAGATAAAATTTACAGCATTAAATTTCTCCTGTGCAAAGTATAACGCATGTACCTCTATCGTTAGTAGAGGGTTGAAAGACTTTTCATTACACTTCACAAGTATTTTCCGGAATCTAATTGATTTTTCCACAAAATTTTTTTTTTTTCGGTACGGTGTCTAAAACATTGAAAATGGGGGTGAGATTGGGTCAAGCAAGAACGATAGTAAATTAAATTGCAAGACCACTTTTTTGATATTTTACGGTGCCGGGTGTTCTCATTCCTTATTAAGATGTGTTTATTCTTTCTAAATACAGCATCTCTGAAACATCAAACAAGTCTACTTGAAGATTCCGTGCATCGAATAACAATGCAACGAATTTTGACAACTTCTCAAACTAGCAACTGTGTTTCGTGCGCAGCAACATCGTAAAGATTTATCAATTGTTTTTTTTTTAAATAAATTTAATTATTTATTAGTGTTTTCATATTATAGAAACATCTCACGAAAGTACGAATGAGTTGGATCGCTGAAATACCGGTACTATGAAGTCAAAATCTGCCTGAAATATATTGAGCGAGGAATGTCGCACCGAAATATAACTATTTGCGAGGGTTTAAAATAATCACTGTTTCAGTACACCTCTAAGAAAACTGAATAGGCTTTATGGCAATGGGGATGAGACTTTGAAGATAATTTGAGGGAAACAAACAAGAAAAATTATGTAAACTTGACGGTAAATGTTGGGTCTCATATAAAAAAAAGACAATTCACACCGTCTTCAGCACATAGGCTGCACAGACTGAACGATCACTAATATTAGGCAACGGACAACACGAAACACCCAGCAGCCCAGCGATGAATTTTTCGTTCGACGAAAAGTTTTCACCGACTGGAGCGGGAATCTAACCCACACCCCGTGGCACAATACGCCTAGACGACTGACGCCGCTAACCGCAAGGCCACGAAGCCCATAGCTTTTCAATTTTTTGGTATAATCGTTCTTTCAAGTGGGTTTATCATACTTGTGAAATATCTTAGATATCTTTTCGTCTTGTTCGAATCGTATTTCATCAATATTTTTCAGCTGTGAATGGTTTTGCAATCATATTCTCAAAAATAAGTTATTTAATAATAGTGACCCAATGTCACCCCCTCTATGGGGTGAGATTGGGTCATTTTTCATTCACTTGTAGTGCCGCTGTGAATAAATATTTTTCAATAATTTTTTGAACAGTTGTTAATGTACCATCAAAGTACATACACACCAAATTTGAAGTTTATTGGAGCTAAATTGCGATAGTTATTCAATAAACAAATCGTACATATGCCTTTTTGACCTATTGTCACCCCCAACGACGGTACACTCAACTTTCAAATGCAGCATTTCATCTTTTTTTAATGCATTTTTAACAGAAACACATCAATGTTAAGTTGACCAATTTTTGCCCGTTCAGTCTTTATATCAAATATGCGAAGAAAGCAATCGTGGAAGTGCTCTTAGAACACTAAGTTGAGAAGCAGGCTCTATCTCAGTTGTTACGTAATGACAAACAGAAGAACAGTAATGGGACTTTGCCAAATGTTCGCTACAATCTTTTACATCGGTACTCTGGAAAGTATAGAGTAAAGAGGGGCAAAAGTTCGAGTGGGGTAAGAGTTTCTTTTTAAGATTTCTAGCTTAATTCAAAACAAATCTTATAAATGTCATTGTGGTTCAAATGCTATTCAAGTAAGAGACTTTTACTCCAAATATCATAAAAATCGATTGAGATTTGGAAAAATTATGGCTATTTGTTGTTTTTTGACGTGAATATTGTAATTTTTGGTCAAACTTTCGTTGCATGGAACCAATTGAAGATAAAATCTTTTTCAATATTTTATGTAAGGGTGTTTCTAGGCCTATCATAAGGTTGTTTTGAAGTGTATTCGATTTTGCAAAAATGCTTGAAAACAATTTTTGGCCCATAGTGGGGCAAAAGTTCGAATCAGCCGGGCAAAAGTTCGACCCATGTATAAAATCACGGAAAAACTTGCAAATTGCCTAAAATCCCCATATTATCTTCAAATTTAGTTAAATTTGTCTGATCGTGTGAAAACTGTCACCAAAATTTTACATTTCCACTAAGTTTAATGAAAACCTGCTATTTTTGAGTATATTACAATTAACCCGGTTTTTGGCAATTTTTTGATGAAAATTTAGTGTGTACTTTTCGGCAAACTTAAGTTTACGGCTGGTGTAAAGTATGCCTGTCATAAAAGGATCGATATTTTGTGTTTTAGCCAGCGAACTTTTGCCCCACAATAGATTCGAACTCTTGCCCACCGGTGGGGCAAAAGTTTGAATAAGACAATCAATTTTGAAACTGTTATAACTAAAAATGGGTAAATATTTTGACACAAGTTTGTTTAGCAAAATTATAGCCAATATGTTGAAGGTTCACTGTGTGGTATTTGTTTTGATTTAACTGCTATTGTTTTCCAGGAAACTTTGATTATACCACTAAGGTCGAACTTTTGCCCCACCTTACTCTACCTAAAATGTTTTCGACACATTCGAACAAAATAATGCATCATCGGTGCTGCCATCAGAGAGTTGGTACTTTGAACTTATCAAAGGCAAACAGAAGCCAGCAATCGGGCGGGAAGTGAAAAAAAAACATCACAATTGCCGCTCGATCGATTGTAAATCAACGCAATCGAATCGCTTTTTGATATGAGGTTACAGTGGCGGTGGTGTTCATAAATCTCGCTGTTGAAAGATTACAGCTTATTTTCGGTGGCGGCTCCCTTTGACCGGTACCACGTTCAAAGGAACATTGCCTTCGAATGAGGTTGTTAGCTGGTATCGATATTGCGCTGGCAGGATTAGCGAGGGTAGTGTTCAACCTTTTTGGTGGGATCTACCGAGTATTGGTTTTCGACGTGTCACACCCGATTTTGTCAACGTCCTACCTGGAAAGTCTCTGCTGATTGTGCCATAATTTTGTGTGATTAATGCGTCAATTGGTTAGCGAGAGGTTTGAATATCACCCAGTCATCGCAGCAAGTACCAAGCTAGCCTTTGGCTTTGCTGGAATGATAAGCTAATCCCATTACACGTATCAACGTGGTACTTTGCACAAATACGAGTATCTTTAGGTGGAAACAGTGATCGCCAAACTGAGGCCTGTGGGTCTCATGCGGCCCTTGAGAATGTTTTGTGAGCTACATGAAGGGATTTTGAGGATAGTGAGTGTACCAGTATTCGCCACCCTAAGGAAAATTGTGTTTTATAAATCATTAAAAAAAAAAAAATATATATATATATATATATATATATATATATATATATATATATATATATATATATATATATATATATATATATATATATATATATATATATATATATATATATATATATATATATATATATATATATATATATATATATATATATATATATCGTAATTCAGCATGTAGTCTAATCAATTACGCGACACTTCACACAAATTCATGTAGGTTATGTATTATACACGATTTTAGTGTAAATTTGCGATAAATCCGACATTCCGTTATATGTGCATTCATAAAGATTTTTCAGAGTGATTTTCCGTCTTCGCCAACTCCTGTGACTTTGCTAGAAATCTGTATCCTATGAAGGGATCTTGAGACTGCAGTAATTATGAAATAATAATTATAAAATGCTAGGCATTTTCAAGATTCCTCCACTGACATTTTGATGAAATAGCGGAAAAATTTTGAGCTTCCTCTGCGAATTTAACAGCATGTTGAATTCCGATGATGGATATGGGATTCTTAGTTATTCTCATTATTTTGGTAGTTTCCCTGGAATTCCTAAAAATAAAAATAAATTTTGAATTGAGAAAGTTGTTTTGTAACTCTGGGAGGAATCTCTAGAAATTTCGGCAAAAACTCTTATGAGTCCAGTAGGATTGGCTTTATGCTATTTTAAATATTTCCTCTGAAATCCTGACGGTACTGAAAATCAGTTTTTATTTACAAGAATTCCAATGTTTCGGACCAGAATTTGCAGGAATCCCACTAATATCTAACAGATTCTTACAGAAATACCGATACTGACATAATTTCAAAAGATTAATAGCCAGATCAAATACCGGATTTCCCGTTTTGAATTGTATTAAGTGCACTTAAGACACAGACAAACATACGTAACACTTAAAATAAACTTCCTTAACTCCATCGCCCACCATTACACCATGTGTGCATGTTGAACGAAATACTGTTTCGTGCAACAAAACCCGCAGGTGGCCGTAGTGTGAAACGTCAAACACGAAGAAAAACGATGGGCGCGCCTCTGGTTGTGAGATTTGTAACATATCAAATTTGAAATGATGTAGATGTACCAATAGTGGAGGTACTAAGCACGATTGAACTTCATTTAATCGCCTATATTCAAGAAGCGCAATTAATGTACATGTTAATGTTGTGACGGGAGGTAACGACCATTGACCTAATGAGAAAAATGATTTTATCGCAGTAATCCACGGCATGTCAGTGAAAAATAATACCTCCACTATTAGTACACTGTTCCTTTAGTTGCGGTATATTTTTAATTTGTGTTCCTATAGTTGCGGTATCCGTTGTATTCTAATGGAATCCTCCACTATAGGAACACATTACCGCAACTATTGGTACAAGTAAGAAAAGTTTCAGCAATTTTCGTGATATTTCATCAGTTTTAAAGCAATTTGAACGCTCTTTTCAACTATTGTGCTCTATCTCTTGCACCCTATAGAAGCTCGTGCACTAATTTGAATTTTGACTACCGATTTTTTTTCCTTCTGCTGTTGTTTATACACATCGATTTCAAATACAGATGTAGAACGATGTATTGAACCTCATCTGCATTTTCGTTTGTCCGAAGTTATGTTGAAGGTGTTGTGGCGAAAGTGAAGTATTGGAAGCCCAAACGCAATTAATTGCTGAAATCAAAATCCAGAAATTCATGTGGAAATTCTAACAAGAAGTGTTATTGCTGGAAAGCAAAATAAGGATATATCGTGTGGGATCAAAATCCGAACACCTAAGAAATGAATCTAAACTCTTCCACTTCATATAAAACTCCTTCTATTTGTATGAAGTGTACGGATTTTTAGCCTGTATGGATTTGGGTCCCTCTGTAATTTCTTTCAGATTATAAAAGCAATCACCAAAACAAGCCGAAAAGCATAAAAGCATTTTTTTCAGAGTTCATTAAAATGGGAAAACTGCACATACGCCCTTTGCGCCACCTCTAAACCTTCACCAAAAATTCTCATTTTTTCACAGGATGTTATTTTGGGACCGATGATCGTTTTCCACTTTGTAAATCCTGACTACGGAAGATTTTTGAAAATAAGCCCCACCCTAATGCTAAAGGTGTCTGGGTTCAATTCCCGTTCGGTCCAGGATCTTTTCGTAATAGAAATTTCCTTGACTTCCCTGGGCATAGAGTATTATCGCACCTGCCACACGATATACGAATGCGAAAATGGCAATTTTGGCAATGAAAGCTCTAAGTTAATAACTGTGGAAGTGCTCATGAGAACACTACGCTGAGTATGTAGCCGACTCTGTCCCAGTGAGGACGTTTATGCCAAGAAGAAAAAGATTCTGATGGTGGTGACGAATTAAGAAATACCATGACGAAATGAAGTAAGTTTTCAGGTTTCTTAAAATATCATCAATGACATTGAAAAAATATGAAATGAAAAAAATGAGATGATGAAATGAAGTGATTTAATAAAAACTATGCGATTAATGCTTATTTGCGTAGCAGAACGGTAAAAAATTAGGGTGGCGAAAAATGTTACTATGACAAATACCGGTAGATATGTCCTAATGTGGCGTTCCTCAGCCTAATGGTAACGTCCGCGGCAAAGCCATGCTGAAGGTTTCTGATTTCGATTCCTGGTCAGTCCAGAATCTTTTCGTAATGAAAATTTCTTTGACAACCCGGCGTATAGAATATCATCGTGCCTGCCATACAATAAACAAATGCGAAAGTAATCATGAGAATGGAATTCGAAGTAATGCCGTTCTAGGACCTCGAACTCAAGCTGATGGTCTACAGGTCTACAATTACCATAAATTGGGGTAATGAAATTCAGAGTTAAGAAGTAAAATTTTATAAAGATATATGAAATATGGTAAAAACAGAGCTCTAAATGGATTAAGCCTGATTTGCTGCTGAAAAGGAATCGCTAAAGAAATTTCTCGCCGATTCCTAAAAAAAATTTTCTACAGCGACTCCCGTTTGAACTGACATCTCTTTTCAACTGCGTACTGCGATCAGAAAAAAGCGCTTCCTTGATCGATTCCTTGCAGGAATTTTCCATGCATCAAGATAAGCCAAGAAATTACTTGTCAGCAGCGAATTAGGCTTTATGCGGTAAATTCCCGTTATTCGTTAATACATTTTTTTCTTAACAGGGTACTAGAATTATAATTCCAACAACACATTTTAAATTCCACATGCAAATTTAATAATTCCGTATGCTTTTGAACTTTTTCATTTGTGGGAAGATTAGTATTATTATTATCTTTATTGACGAGATCTCTATACCGGCGAGCCCGATACCGGTTCATATCGGTATATGAGAGGTATTGTGGCAGATGTTTATAACTAAGTTCAGCTTAACACACTGAACAAAATAATTTGACATATGTGTAGAACAAAAACTTTAAAATCAAAAACGACTAATGTTTCGGACAATTTCAAATACTATTTCACTTTTCGAAAGCGGTTTGGAAAAAAATGTTGTTTCGTAGGTACAAAATTTAACATAAATTAGCGTTGGGCGATTTTGAATTGATGTTTGCTTTCCGATTAATCGATTTTTTTGAATCAATGTTTGGAGCACCTAAAACCGGGTCAATCGATTCTCTTCATTATAAATTAATCGATTCGTTTTGTTGAAATTGTTAAATATTTGTTAATGAGTTAGTGGGAAAAACATATTTTGAACTAATCTTGAAATAGTAAATCTGTTCGACTGATTTCTGAAACTGATTTGATTGAAGGATGTTGAAATCGAATGCAATGCATTTGCTTCATAAATGTCAATTTTCATTCGATTCGAATCGATTCGAAGGATTCGATTGAATCGGTGAATCGAATCGGCAGTTCAAATGTGACTCGATTCAGAAGCATCGATGTTCTGGACAATTTGTTTTCAACGCTAGCATAAATGCAGTTTTGTAGCTCGGTTGCTTCAAAGGAAACAAAACTAGAGCATACCGAAATAGAACATTTTGTTTGAAAATTTTCATGCGTTGCTATTATTCTGAACAACACTGTAGTACCTTGCACCCAATTTGCTTAAGTCTCTACTGAAGCTCTAATAGTAAGAAAGAATAAAATTTGCAGGAATTTTTCATAACACTAAGCTTTACTATGATTAGTGTTTTCGACTCATGTTGTATCTAGGGCCCCCATCAAGATATCTGACACGGGGCCCCGGCGCCTAAATCCGGCACAAGCTATAAAAACTAATTTGGTTACATGATAAAATTGGCTCCGTAATGACTTAGAGCACTTGAGTCAATGAAAAATCAATAAATTTTTAAAGACTTCTGCGACATGTAAGTGAAATGTGCCAGTGAAAACATTTGAACATGCTCAACCGTATTAGAATACCTAATTATTATATTTAATATTAGTGTTTTTAATGGTAACACCTGCAAAAGGACGTTTTAAATATCTTAGAATTTGTGAACTTATACAATCAAAAGAGCGAACTTCTAAACGGGCCTACAACTTTTTTTCTATTTTGACATGCAGCTTAGCTATAGGAAACGACTGGTGAGTAAAGATTTGAGGGAGATTTTTTTCTTATAATAACAATCAGTGGAGCACCTTGGTGTACATATTTCAAGCCAGTACGAGATCATTTGGAGTACCTGTTTGTAAGAAACTAATTGTGATATTTTTACATCTTCTAGTTTGAATGAACAGCTTTCATAATAAGTGTTCATAGTTTATTGATATTCATAGTCTTTTGATTATGAAGTAGAAAAAATAAAATAATTCTAATTCTATAAAACTCTAAATTGCCAATCAATTGAGTTTTAAAACTCATAGGATTCGAAAAACCTCTAAAATTGTCTTACGTAATTAATGGACCGCCCCTAAGTATTGCTGAAAGAAAAACATGTTTTGGAATAATCACGATAACCCCATTTTCGCCGTAATGAATACATTTAAAAAGAGTGATATATAAAAATAATTCTATTATCACCTTTGATAGTGGCCACTGCTTGAAATGTGGGTCAAACGTGTTGTAATACCAAGTTAAAACATTTTTTTATATTAGTGCTTTATAGAAAAATATGACTTTAAACTACCATGTGTTGCAAGTCATCCAGTTTGACGGTAAGTAAAATCAAACTTCGATAAATCAGTAAAAAATAAATGAATTTCGGATAATTTTAAACATTTGCAAATGCATTACTCACGAACGTGTTCCCATAGCGTTGGGCAAAATTGTCTATAACATCGATGTAACTGAATCGATTCACATTTGAACTGCTGAATCGATTCACCGATTTAATCGAATCTCTTGAATCGATGTTTTTGAATCGATTCGAATCGAATTCAAATTTTAAATATAGTTTGAAATGAGACCAAGTGCAATTACATTCAATTTCAATATACCTCAATTAAATCAGTTCTGAAACTCAATAGAACAGATTTACTATTGCAAAAGGCTTATTAAAAATTTGATTTTTTTTTCATCATGCCATTAAGAAATATTCATAATTTTCAACAAAATGAATCAAATCAAAAAACCGAATAAAGAGAATCGATTCACGCGATTTCAGATGCCCCAAACATCGATTCAAAAAATCGATTAATCGGAATGAAAACATCGATTTTTGGAACATCGATTCAAAATCGCCCATCGCTAGTTCCCACATTGCAAAAAATATTTCAAATCTAATTATGAGTATTTAATGAAATTGGATGCATTCAGACCCATTCTCACCTTACTCTAAAAATGACTTCGCAGTCTCTAACGTTTATAGCCTAAGTTTTATAGGCCTTGAAATTAGTGAGGGTATTTAAGTCTAAGCTATTTTTTCCAAGGTGCACTTTTTCTTCAGTTTATATACTTTATCGATCATATTGAACATGACTCCACTCCATTTGACCTCTTCAATGGGTTCTTCTGTTCTTCAGGAGTGAGCTCAGAGACCCAGAGATTTGTTATCTGAGTGTTAGAAAAGAAAGATATTTCACCGGAAGCCTTCAAAACGATTTTTTGCGAATCTTGTGTGTTTTGAAAGCATTGAGATGGCCCGCGTAATCAATTAGGCTGAGGACCACTGGCTTAAAACGTTTCCATTTCTTAAGGTGAAGATGAATCGAAGCCACACCCAAATTCTTCAAGATCACGAATCTTGAGAACTAGGTAACGGCTTGAGCTTAAAACGTGATCGATTGGTCACCAACAACGAGTGACTAATGGGTAAAGTTTTCAGCTTGAGCGGATATCTGGTTCTTCAGATTTGTGCTCTTGGAAATTGAAGGAGTGGCTTAAATAGATAATCACCTCAATTGTTTTAACAAGATTAAATCATCTTAGAGGACATACCTTTGTGTAACATATTTGCATACTGCTCCAGATATGCTGCATTGAATGCTGGATTGAACGCTGGATTGAAGGATGGCATTCCCAACGGTAGGTGAAGTGGAAAGTTGGTTTTCTGAAAATCTAACAGATTCGGATACAGCGCTGTGGGCTTTTTTGGCGATTCTGGTCCACTTGGTTGGTCCGGTATGGGCGAAGCTGGAGGTGACGTTGATCTGGGACCATTAGGGCAATACTCCGGTGAAGTCGAAGACGGGGTAGAAGCATGTGGTTGAGCGGTAGTCATATCCGTTAGCTGTTTAAGCACACTATTCTGAACTAGTTGTTGGTGCTGGAAAATCATCTGCTGTTGTTCTGCTTGTTGGTGAAGGATATCATCGATCCTAAACGATGATTTCCTTTTCGACGATCCCATCTTCATTGATATTACACTGGGCCGCGAAACGGCTTCACAATCAGTTAGGTAATTTCACAATTCTTCTGCACGTTCCAACACCGTTTCACGAAAATTAATAACCAGTATCAATCACAACAGTCCTATCGATGCGATAAACGAATGAATTGTTTGTCCGAATACCAGGAATGCTCAAATCGCACTGCCACACGACACTGTAAATGTATGATCGAACACTAAGTAGCTCCGGCTGCGATCGAAACCTTCGTATGACTAAATCGTTTTTATCAGTTGCTTTCGTATATATTAAACCGCATATTAGGCATGATTTTGGGCGATAAGGATACACCATAATAGTACAAAGATAAAAATACTCGTATACATCGACATGTACTTTCGATGGTTCGATTTGTAATGGCGAATAGGGCGGTTATTTATGATATCGAACTGTTCGATATGTGAGGATCCGTAAGTGTGGCTTTTTAGGTCGTAATCATTCTTTGCTGATTTTGAACGTTGTATGAATTCATAGTATGACATAAAGATAATAAAAATCAAAAGCTGCTTCAAGAGATAATACCCCATAATATATTTTTTTGCAAACCGGGTCAAAGTTTGCTCGCGTTGCGTAGTACACCGTTTCATAGATCATTTACAGAGATTATTGGAAGTAGTCTAGCAGTAGTAGTAGAGCCTGTTTCGCAGCATAGTGTTCTTATGAGCACTTCCCCAGTTATTGATTGAAAGCTTTCTTTGCCAATTGACCATTTTTGCTTATTTATATCATATGCAAGACTCAAAGATACTTTATGCCGTGAGGATTTGAGAAAATTCCAAATCCGAAAAGATCCTCGACTGGTGGAATCAGTACCGTAGCATGTGGTTGGCCATGTTGGCTCTCGCCAAGGGCCCCAGATTTAAGGAGGCGCCATAATACGTGGCGCATTTTGTAAAAGTTTGAACGATAAGGATGCCTCATGATTCACAGTTCAAAGCATATTGGGAGATGTTTCAAGATTAGTATTTTGATGATAAGGCACACTTCCTCTTCAATTATTGTTTGACTAACTACCAGATAAAACTGCATTTCTATTAGTCTTATAAAAAATCTTGTCGTAGAGTACGATCTAAGATAATGTCAGAGATATTCACACATCATTATAATAAGAGAAGGATTTTTACGGAAAATTAGGAAAAATAGTGAAATCTCGGGAAGTATATTAATTAAAAATTTCAGCATCAGAATCCAAGACCTAATTTTCATCACATTCGCATAGTTCCAGGTACGATTGTGGTAATATCCAAGATAGATTTTTGACATAATTCTTAGCAGGAATCCTTAAGGGTAAGTAGCCCGTCATTCGTTTTGGCAACAATGATGACTTTTCAGCTTGCATTTTAAAGTGATAAAACTCAGCCTTGATAGTTTATATTGACTTGAAAAAGTATCACTGTACGCGCTAACAAGTATAAGGTATGTTGATACTTTTTCTGGTGTGTCAGTGCAAAACCAACTGATTTTCTTTAACTCGAAATCGTGAGATGAATTAGCAACAATCATCAACGACGCGTACAAATTTCAATGACGGCCCACTTCGCCTTAAGGCCGGAGCACAATGGATCCGGTAGAACATCCATTTTTTTGACAGCTATTTTAAATGAACGGAATCATATGCGCCAACGCACAATGCATCCGGAATGACTTTGCGGTTCGGTACTAAACTGTACTAAAGTACTAAACGCATAGTCATCCGGAAGAATAGAAGATTTCCAAATCTTGTGCTTGAGTTTACGGAAAGCTTGTTTGTTTTGACCGGTTTCTACGGTGTACGGTTGTTAAGTTTAGTGATTTTTGTGCATAAGCAGTTCAATTTTCACTAAATAAAATACAACCGGATCTATGGAGCTGGTGAGATAAGCATTTTCGTTGGTGGGCAATGCATAATCTCGGCTGCAACAGAAGCGGTGATCAACATCACAGTGAAATTTGACCTTGAAGTTTGAAGAACATTTCCTGCATGTAGTCAATGCTGCTGTTGGTGATGTTGAGGATAGCTATGGTCTTCTAATCTATTTCTGTTCTATTAAACGTTGGTCGATGAAGAAAACGACCATGTAGCGAAGTGCAACGAGGGTCATACTTCGTAATTAACTTTAATATTGGTTCCGTAATCCTCCAGGAGATACTTCAGGATTTTTTTCTTGATTTTTTTTTAATTCCTTTCAATAAAATCTTTTTGATTTCTTTTAAGAATTCCTTTTGTATTTTTTTAGAGGTTCCTTCTGGAATGCCTCTTCATTCGAAAGCTGCACCTGAATTTCATCAAGAAGGTGCTTTTCTCATTTCTCTAGAAGTTCCTCTTGGAGTAACTTCTGAATTAATCTAGAGAAGTTGACTCTGTAATTGCTAGTAAATTCCTCCAGGAGTTCCTTCTGTGATTTCTTTTGGATATTTTTCAAAAAAATGTGAAAGAGTTTTCCTAGAAGTTGTTTTAAAAATTCATCAATAAATGACTTCTGATTTTATTTCAGAAGATTCTCCAGGGTCTCCTTCTAGAATTTCTCCTATTTGTAATGGAAATCTTCCAGAAATTTCTACTAGAATTCCTTCTGTGGCTGCTTCAGAAAATGCTTCAAGTATTGCTTCTAAAATTGTTCTAAGGAGTTTTTTCTGACATTCAACATTGATTTTTTTTTTAAATTTTCGCCAGAATTTTCTTCTGGTCAGTCGGTACGACAATAAGTGCCTCCTCATTAAAAACCACATTTCGTCCCTATTTACCGTTGAACCGGTTAGGAAGGAGTCCTCTTCTTCTATTTTGGCACTTGTTGACCACTTTGAACGCCACGTGAAGATTTTAACGACGTTGGGGGAGCCGACCGCTGCATGGAGCTCTCTTTTGGTGCATATGGTGTGCAGTCGTTTGAATCAAAGCATGTTGCGAGAATGGGAGAGATCGACAAGTAACGACACGACGAAGATTCCGACCTACACTGAACTAATCACCTTTCTGAAGGATCAATCCCGGATCCTGCTTTCACACAGTGGAAGCGTTTCACCTTCTTTTGTGCAAGAAAAACCTCACCTCTCTGTAGCTCACACCGCAGCCGTTTCGAAAACGTATACACCTAAAGCCACCAGTTGCATCGTGTGCAACCAATCTAATCGCATCTACGACTGCGAAGTCTTCAAGCGGATGCAACTCGAGCAGAAGCAAGACACCGTCCAAAAGAAGAAGCTGTGCTGGAATTGTCTGTCGCCGAGTCACCTTAGTCGTGAATGTTCCTCCAAGCCTTGTCGGAGATGCAATGAAAGGCATCATACATTGCTGCATCCGCCCTCCCCCAACGATCGTTCCACCCAACCCCAAGCAAAACCACCCATTCGAACTCAGCAATCCACCTCAAGTATCGACGACGAGTCCGTAATCCCAGCATTACTCCACTCCCCGCTCCACTTGCCTCAACCACCACCACGTCCGCCACCCAGCAGCCCCACACTTCCAATGCGTTGGCTGCAGCCAACTCGTCCAAGACCAGCTACTCAACTGTGTTGTTGTCCACCGCCGTGGTTAAAGTCCATGGCCCTTCCGGAAGATCCACATTCGTTCGAACTCTGTTGGACTCCTGCTCGGAGTCGAATTTCATCACCGAGAGAATCGTTCAGTTGTTGGGACTGAACCGACAAAAGCAAGCAGCGGTCATCGCTGGAATGGGTGGATCCACAGTCAACAGCCATCAGTGTACCGTGGCCACTTTCAGTTCCGTTGACTCCACCTATAGAAACAAACTTACGTTCAGCATTCTCACCAAAATCACCAATGATTTGCCGGAACGGAAGATTGATGTGTCCAATTGGCATATTCCTTCTACTGTGGTCTTAGCCGATCCAGATTTTGCCAAGCCGCAAAGGATCGATATGGTTATCGGAGCTCAGCTTTTCTTCAGCCTTCTGCGGGAAGGTCAGCTACCAGTCGTCACCGGTTCTCCAACTAGTCAGCCAATTCTCCAACGTACCGTGCTCGGCTGGGTAGTTGGCGGTCCTGTGAGTACCCATGGTCAATCCCGAGGTTCTGAAAGAGTCGCTCTGCTGTGCACCACTAAAGATCTTGACAAGCAGTAATCTCGGTTCTGGAAAGTCAAGAGTTGTCCCAACAGTCGTGGCCTTTTCAAGAAGGAAATAGCCTTCTCAGCATCCACCACACATGACGAACCAAGTCGGTTCGTTGTGCGCTCACCAAAGAAGGAAGAAGGAGTTTGGAACCACGTCGCCGGTTTGAAGGACCCAGCGGATCTTATCTCGCGAGACACTAATGCTTGCGAGCCACAATGGGGCAGATCGCTGTTTTCGACGGCCAAAACCAATAGTACTCTAGTTATGCACCCTAAAGGTTTGGTGTCTTCGACAAAGTGTTTTGGAATAACTTGTACTATATTTTGACACATTCAGATTTGATATAGATAAGTGAAAACTGATCTAGATCAGTTTTACCTTTTGATATGAGCGCCCTAGCAAAAAACTTTCTTCTGCAAAATTGTTCATTGAGGCATTTTTGACATTTCTTCGGAAGACACTTACACTCTGTCACTGACGTGGATTACGATATATGACAATTTAGTAAAAACAGTGAAAAAATCGATTTTGACCTTTTTTTTCATACAAAAATATTTTGTCATCAAGTATCAGAAGCTTAACTATAACAAAGTAAATTCACATTATTTACTAGCAAAATTTTCAGATTTAATTAGGTATGTTTTTGATAAAAACAGTCTAAAAATAGTGTTTTACAAAATCCAGGATAACACATGAAGCGGCAGATGGCGGCAGCTAATTTTTTGTATACGACTAGCCAAGAACATAAGTTTCATTGTCGCGAAGAAAGAAAAGTGGGGCCACGTGGGGCTTTTTTGTTGTTGTGGTTTGAAAATTTGATGAAAATATGTTAAAAAATGCTTATATTTGTGAAACTTTTCATGAATTTATATTTTTCAAATTTATTTCTGAAACATATTGCATGTTGACGAAGTGATTTGAAAAAGTGATCGCCAAACTGGTATCGTATAATATGGCTTTTATTAAACACAATACTATTACTCTAATAAAAATCAAAGGATAGATAGATAGATAGATACACATATGAGACAAATTATCTTGAATTCCGTTTAAAAGTTTATTGGAATACCAGTTTAGAGATGACTTCTTCAAATCACTTCGTCAACTTGCAATATGTTTCAGAAATACATTTGAAAAACAAAAATTCATGAAAAGTTTCTCAAAGCATTGTTTAACATATTTTCATCAAGTTTTCAAACCACCACAACAAAAAAGCCCCACGTGGCCCCTCTTTTCTTTGTTCAGGACAATGAAAGTTACGTTCTTGACAAGTCGTATACAAAAAATTAGCTGCCGCCATCTACCGCTTCATGAGTTATCCTGGATTTTATAAAACACTAATTTTAGACTGTTTTTATCAAAAACATAATTAAATCTGAAAATTTTGCTAGTAAATGATGTGAATTTACTTTGTTATAGTTAAGCTTCTGATACTTGATGACAAAATATTTTTTAACATTTTTTTGTATGAAAAAATGGTCAAAATCGATTTTTGACTGTTTTTACTAAATTGTCATAAATCGTAATCCACGTCAGTGACAGAGTGTAAGTGTCTTCCGAAGAAATGTCAAAAATGCCTCAATGAACAACTTTGCATAAGAAAGTTTTTTGCTAGGACGCTCCTATAAAAAGATAAAACTGATCTAGATCAGTTTTCACTTATCTAGATCAAATCTGAATGTGTCAAAATATAGTACAAGTTATTCCAAAACACTTTGTCGAAGACACCAAACCTCTAGGGTGCATAACTAGAGTACTAGAGGTTTTGGCCGTCGAAAACAGCGATCTGCCCCAGTGTGCGAGCTCACCAACGCTGCCCTGTGGTGGAAGGACCCACCTTGGTTGGCATCCGACGCGTCGGAATGGCCGAGCATGTTCCCAGTCCCAAGTCCCAAAGAATTTCATCCTGAGGTCCTCGAAATGCGACCTACTACACTGGCAGCAGTCACACGTTCAGTTGAGACCCCCGATCACGCTCTGTTCAACCGCTTCTTGTCGCTGACGAGACTCAGTCGTATCGCAACGGTACAGCCCGGCGCGGATGGACTGGTCCGCGTAGTGAAGGTCAGACTTGCATCTGGCGCAGTCTTCGACCGGCCTATTATGAAGGCCTGTCTGCTTCCCATCAACGATAACGCTCGTTCCGCTTCCACTTCTGGCGATGTGCCTAGCATTCAAAACCACAGAGCAGCATCCGCTGCCAACCTTAGATCTTAAGAATTGAATTTGTTAGATTTAAGTACACAATGCGCGACAAAACCCCAACAAAATTTGTAACTGCACTACAGTCCATCTCCTGCGTCAGATCTCACACTCTACACATGCACTCAATATCTCCCTAAGAGTACCCCCTAGCATCCCATCGAACGTTCAATCGCATAACGATCAGAATCATCTAGTTAGTATCGCACTTCTGACCCGTCCGGTTCAATACACGCTACCGTTGTAGAAAAGTGACGAAGTGAAGTCTAGTTTCTCCCGACCGAAAAAAACACAGTGCAGTGATTCTCCCCCCGTGAACCAGTGACCTATCCCGGATTGTCCGCTCCGCCGTTGTAGGCGTAGAGACCGTCGAAGAGGATTCCCTCGCGTGGACAATCCCATTTTCAACTTTCTATGGCTTTTATTGTAAAATTATATTTGAATATCCTTAAAAATGAGTGCGCACACTACTAACAACATATTTGCTCCACCAACATATTAAAATTTATTATCCTGACATTGTTCAAATTTTTAAACTGACTAACTCCAACTCCCTTACAATTTTACAAAATGGTAGAAAAAACAAGATTGATTGAGCGCTATCAAATCCTAACCCAATGCTCTATAAAATGGTTACTCGAAGTTGAATCGCGATTCGGAGAAATTGTGCAGGCCTGGTTCAGACTCTCCTCTTCCATTCAATATATACACTTAAGAAATACAGTATATTATAATATTTTTATCAAACTCCAGCAGTTTAATGCTTGGTAAAACTTCGAGGCTCAATAATACCGATATTTTGAGAAAAATATGATGATATTTATATAGTAGACTTCAAACGGGCCTTTTTACTGCACACATACATATAAACGTTTCACACAAAAATAATATGAGAAAGCAATTCATTTTTCTTCAAGTACAGTCATGATAACAATAGCTATTTTAATTCATGTTGCTATTTAAACATAGAACTCTAAAAGAAATAGTGATGCAAAAAACTAGTAGTTTAACTCATGAATATTTCTTATGTTATGCGTCGGATTGAACTTCTCTCTTCAGCAACTTTATTTATTATTTTTTGAAGAATGAGTTTTTACTATGAGATATACTGCTTCGCGACTAAAAATGGGTGAACCACCGTGCGAGGTTTTTACCAACTTCGCCGCGTCGCAACTCGATTCTCAATAGTGCGCATAATGCACACTGCGGAGGGCATAGATGCGCACTATAGCGAAGCGACTCGCGACGCGGCGAAGTTGGTCAAAATTCAAACTTCGCACGGTGGTTCACCCATTTTTAGTCGCGACCCGACCAGACGGAAGAAACAAGATTATAACAGAATGTGTTCCCCTGATATGATTATTTTATATCACCAGTTGTTAAAAATCATGTACCGTTAGTAGTTAAAGTAACAAAATATCTAACAAAATTTGTACCAAATTAAACTAAAATATAACAAACCCTATTACAATTATATCAAAATTATTACTGAATGTGTTGCAAGGATGTTACAAAATAACAAAATTATTGCAAACTATGTTACTGTCTATGAGATCGGATGTTATTTACAAAAAACTTATAAATGCGATGTCAAAAATATAACAAATGTTGTTATAAATGTGTTACTATAAATATATCAAGTTGAGAACAAAGTCATCTTGATGACAACATTTTATCAACTTCTGTTATTTTTAACTGCTGCTGATAGGAATGTGTTATAATCTTGTTATATGGTTCTGGTCGGGGAAGCAGTATAATAAGTTTGTACTTACATTACAGTACTAGCATTGTTGCGACGCCGCTTGAACAGGCCTATTGTCTGAACAATAGCGCTGGAGCTAACCGCAGCATGTCAGCTCGCGTGAAGTGGTAATGTAGGTAGACACGATATACACAACACGGTAGGCTAGTCCCACGTGTAAACAACGATTTTAAATCAAAACATGTGTCGTCATTCCTATCGCCAAGCATGAGGCCTTGGGGTAGTAAAGGAGAGCAGGCCTTGCTTTCTTTTGCACTCGTTTGAGTTTGCGATAGGAATGACGTCACTAAAAAATGTCACTTTGCGTAATACAGTCGCCTCTCCACATCTCGATATCGAGGACCATCGACATAGGGAGAGATCGAGACATAGAACAAATTTTTATCGAATACTAGATTGAAAATCACTCCGTTGCCAGGAAAATCAACAACAAACAGATGTCATTTCGTCTTCGCAAATTGTTTTGAATCTCTAAAATCTAGTCTAGTAACCTTTGATAATGGGCATATCGACATACGGAGAGAAAATTGGGAACGAAAATCACATCGAGATAGGGAGATATCGAGATAAAGAGGATATCGAGATATGGAGAGTGAAAATGTATGCAGGGTGAAGGGACCGAAAAAATCATCGACACAGGGAGAGATATCGAGATGTAGAACATCGAGATGTAGAGAGTCGACTGTATAATACCTTCCCAGACAACCAAAATGTGCGTGTAACGAAATCTGGAGGCTTTGTATTTTGCACGTTATAAAATGTCGCGAAAAGGCCTTCTACATACAAAAGTGGAGGAGATATGCGTGCATATATTATGTGATGAAAAATAACATACAATGCGAGTGTACAGTGATACCTCCATGAGTCGATGTTCCATGACTCGATATCGACTCATGGAACCATACTAAAAA
Source organism: Aedes aegypti (assembly GCF_002204515.2). NCBI lineage: Eukaryota > Metazoa > Arthropoda > Insecta > Diptera > Culicidae > Aedes > Aedes aegypti. The sequence goes on from NC_035107.1 coordinate 145,492,916, forward strand.
CAGAATTTCATGGTTACTATGATGGTCCCTAGAAGACACTTTCCAAAGGATTGCTGTTCCATGACTCGATATTTCCATGAGTCGATGGTCCCTTCAATATCGACTCATGGAGGTTTCACTGTATATATATTAGGGTGCGGCTTATTTTTAAAAGTTCTCAAAACCAAAAATTCGTGTGCTCTACTGAATTTTAATCACATTAAAAGAGAAACCTCAAAATATGAGCCAAAAATATTAACATTTAGAGGTGGCGCAAGCGTCTTGAAGGTGAATTTTCAGGTTATGAAAAATGACCTTCAGTGAAGTAAACATAACTTTGTTAAATTTCAACCGATTTTGAAACTTTTAGCATCAATACTTTCAAAATTGAATTTATGAAAACTTTATAGAACATCAAATTTGTCTAAAATCAAAAATAGTTCTAGTTAAAGGTAATTTATTCCAAATTTTTCCTCATTTTTCTAAAAATTTCAACTTCGCTTGACCATAACTTCATGATTACTCAACCGATTTCAATACTTTTTACATTATTTTGAAGCTGATTCAATTGTTTTCAAACCTTTCATACATCACATTTTACTAAAAAAATCTCTTGACCAAGTTTTTTAGCAAAAACTGAACAATAACATGATTTTTTAACGAAAAATGCCAGTTTTTCCAATTTTTTACCAGTTAAATATTATCTCTAAAGCTGAAACTGTTTTTTCTCATTTATTAAACCTTTGTGAATGACTTTGCAACAATTTTTGAATAATTTTGAAACAAAAATATGTTTGCATATGTTAAAAAATATATGCACTATTCAACTCGTAATTAAGGCAAGATGCATTAGAAATTTAAGTTTTATTGAAAAAATGCAATTTCCGGCGAAAAAAACTTAAATAATCAATAGAAATTTGATTGTTTCATTGAAAAATCGTGTTTTTGGGTAGTTTTTGTTGAATAACTAAGTCAAACCCATTTTTTAGAAAAATGTGTTGTATGAACAGTTTAAAAACAACTAAATTTGCTTCAAAAACATGGAAAAGATTCGGAATTGATTGAGTAATTATGAAGTTATGGTCAAACAAAAATGATTTTTTGCAGTAAAATGAAGAAAAATTTGGATAAAAGTATTTTTAACTAAGACTAGTTTTGATTTTAGACAGATTTGATGTTCTACAAAGTTTTTACAAATTTAAATTTGAAGGTATTTATGCTAAAAGTTTCAAAATCGGTTGGAAAATAACAAAGATATGTTTATTTCACTGAAGGTCATTTTTCATAACTTAAAAATTCACCTCCAAGACGCTTGCGCCACCTCTAAATGTTAATATTTTTGGCTCATATTTTAAGGTTTCTCTTTCAATGTGATTTGAATTCAGTTGAGCACACGAATTTTTGGTTTTGAGAATTTTTGAAAAATTAGCCGCACCCTAATATATATCCTACCGAACTAACCTGTGATCTTATGTGAGTTAACTTATGATAACAAACGTTGATTTGACAGCTGCTACAGATTGATTCGACTTATTTTGTACGAGTGTACGGGATGTAACAAAATGTACAAATGAACTCAGAAAAGAAGTGTTTTATGTGAGGAAACTCATCAATCTGACGAGTTTATCAACGGTGTTTTGCGGGTTTGATGTAATTAGTATGAATAAACGATTTGTAACGTGAACTTTCCTGCGATTTTTGGTTGTCCGGGATGTGTCTTTTTATCGTGGTAGGTAGAGAAGGAGAAGGCAAAACAAAAACATAGTTTGTTGAAGTAGAAGATGCAAAAAACTGTGTGATATTATCGCCATTGAAAACAGTTTGTTATATAGATAGTAAACAGTTTATATATTTCGTAGTGCCATAATTATAGACGAGACCATAGGTAAGGACCTGAAATAAGAAGAATATTAGTGAGAAAATCAAACGTAACAACTTACCAAATACCTTACAGCCGTGGTGACCTTTTACAAATCTACCCGGTAAAATGGGTAAAACCTGTATAGGAAAGGCCTCCCTCCCACCAGAGTTGAACGATACCCTGAAACTGTAAGTAGAAGCGATAGAGAAATCGAGTGATTTGTAATAAGAAATCGTTATATGTAGAAAAAGGCATCCGTGAAACAGCTAACTGTTTAGGCTAACTGTACCTAACACCATACCACGAGTAATACTGAAGAGGAAGTCGTGTGAGAGGAAACCTCATCTTGTGAGTATCCATTAGATTAGTAACTAGAATAAGAGAACATTTATAAATTATTGAAATATATTTCAGCGTTGCTGAAAACAAGTCAGCCGCTGAACAAGCGTGTTTGGAACATATCTCAAAATAATTTCTCCATAGTAATTTCCATATAAACCTACATTGTCTTTGGGCCACCTTTAAATCACCACATAGCAAGCTGAAAATTTTACAGAACACTATTTTTATAGTAAGTATAATAAGGAACATATGGGAGATTGGATTTTCAAACATTTCTAAATTTTGAACCGCCCTAAAATTGCATGTGAGTTATGCTATTTTCAATGCGCCCTCTTCATTTTCGCGGGATTGAGGCTATTTTTACACGCAAATATGATTACATATTTTAAATATTCTCGAATAAATAATGTTGCGCATATATGTTCTTTGAGAAGCATAAACAATCAAAAGAAATTCTAAAAATAACGAAAATCAAGCTTTTGGTTTAAAATTTTGGTTCCAATAAGCAACCCATTCTTCCCATTCAACCCATTCTTCACTACTGCCCTGTCCTTTGGTTCAGAAAGGGGTATGGGCGCGTTCTGCCAACTCGGTCGAGGCAGATTTCTTGTGTGAGCAAGCTACAACATGGACGTTCTAAAGTGCCAGAATGAAGTGTTGTGCTTGTGGGGATCACTTGAAGATGGGATGGAAGGTCATAACTTCGCGTGCGCGTTTTATTTATGCTTCTATAGTAAGTTATATACAATAATCGACCCTTAACTATCTAAATTAACAGTTGCAAATACAATAATCGTTCTGAGCTTACTAACATGTCGTCGCGTTAATTTTATCATAATGATCTTTTATCTACATCCGTCGAACCATTCTGAATGGCCGTTGTGAGAATATCACCAATAACTTCTCACATGCAGTAAAGCTGAGTTGTCCTACATTGAAACATTGAGGTTTTCGCTCTTTCGGATTAATTTTTGTTGTTTACCGTCACTTTTGTTGAGATGTCCTGAATGCCGCACATGGCGTACAGTGATCATTACCATGGAGTTTCTCGAAAGCTGCATGGGGATTGTTTTCGTGGGAATCCAAAGAGCGAATTTTGTATGATTTCATTGTAGGCCAATACAGCAATAAAGCATGTAACAATCACTAACATTTTTTTCTCTCCTTATCCTTGTTTTCATATCTAACTCGCAATCACAATGAGGAAAAAAAACATCCGAGAGGAAAGACATGGCAGTGTATTGGCCGACAGAAGGAGGAACAAGTCATTGGAGAGGCAGGATATCCCTTATCATGGCAGCGTAATGGCCTAGAAAATAATGAGTATAATTTTTATTTAATCATTACTGCTAATTGAGGTAAATCAGATTAACTAACTATTTACTTAGCTTAGCTTAGCCTAGCTTAGACTGACTACACATATCAATGGTTGCTATTCCGTGATTGACCAAAGTCAGTGAAGATGCACAAAGAATCAACTAGAAGTTCGGCTGGGATTGGCAATAATCTTCTTCAGTGTGCATAATTCAGTGCCTCTATTTATACATGGTCAATAACGGCGCCGGCCAAGTCCTTGCAGTCAGGTGGGATTGAGGAAAGGAATGTTAGTGTGTAACCGTTGCTATTTGGAGACCGTGTTTGCCTCTGCATCTCCACAAAGGTTACTGGGAGGGATGGTTGTTAATGGGGAGGATCGTTGGGTCACAGGATTCACTTTGATAAGCGATTAGACCATTATAAATGATTATTTGTTAACATGCTTAGGAATATAATATATTCAATTGACATGGAAAATTTCCAAATAGGAGTAAATAATGTCGTTACTTGAAGAGACGAACCATTCAAAGTTTGTTGAACAAATAGCTAAAAGCAACATTCCTACAGCTGTTAGGACGAAAGCATGTGTAACAATATTTTACTCAAATTAAAAAAATATATCGATTGGCTGGACCATCACATAATATTCTTATGCCGACACTTACAGTGGCGAACCATTCAAAGTGTTTTGAATAAAATGAACGTTTTGCAAGTCTATACTTCTATAAAAATAAAGGTAAATGGCAAAGGATTCTATACATAAAAAAATGAATTAGAGTTCATGCCGACACTTACAGTGACGAACCATTCATAGTTTGTTGAATAATCATATTTATGTTCCACCGTTGTAACGATTAAATGTGCGGTCATACATATTTTATAGATTTAAAAAAAAAACATGAAACGAGCTCACCAATTGATCCTTCATCCTTGATTGAGCAGCCACAATTTTCAGCTTTATTTGAAGCATACATACTAGCTGAGAAACGCAAATCTTTTTTTTTCGCACTCGCGCCACGCGGACCGAAAACGATTGGTCTTGATTCCATCGCTCACCCTGCAAGAGCATGCCATGGAATCGGAAGACCACACACTACTAACGCGAACCTCTTCTCGCACTCGCGCCACGCGGACCGAAAACAATTGGTCTTGATTCCGTCGCTCGCCCTGCAAGAGCATGCCATGGAATCGGAAGACCACGCACTACTAACGCGAATCTCTTTTCGCACTCGCGCCACATTGACCGAAAACGATTGGTCTTGATTCCATCGCTCACCCTGCAAGAGCATGCCATGGAATCGGATGACCACACACTACTAACGCGAATCTCTTTTCGCACTCGCGCCACACGGACCGAAAACGATTGGTCTTGATTCCGTCGCTCGCCCTGCAAGAGCATGCCATGGAATCGGAAGACCACGCACTACTCTCAGATTAACTAACTATTTACTAATAACAAATTTGTTCCACAGAGCTATTCACAAAACACCACACATAATCCCTCCTTTCCCAAATCCTTAGGCAAAACACTTCACTACCGCTATATGTATGACTGATTCCATGTTCTTTCGACCTTGCATCATTCATACGTGTAGAGGAAGTCTAGAGTAAAAGCAAAACTTAAAGAACCTTCTGGTCAAAGATGTTGCGTTGCCTACTTCCCAAACTCTAAATCCCCCGGTGTATTATGGACGGTATGAGTTTTCAAACTTATACTGGAGACATGGCCCCTGACCCCCTTGTACATCAATAAAATTAAAAAAAAAATAAAATAAGCAACCCATTCTTCACTACTGTACTTATCACAAACACTTTACCGGAAGACGAATGCTACCTAATGGACTATTTTAAGCTTAGCAAGTGTGGAATTCTCCTTGAAAACATTTCTACAACGCTGTTAGCCTTTTTTCTATGGAAGGGGCATATTGCCCGGATTGTTTTGAAACGTAAATATTTGGACCATTTACAAAAAAACATCTTGTACACTGGAGCAACCTGGAAAGAGACCCGACCAGAGGAGTGCAAAAAAATTATATCACAATTATATCAGGAATTGTTACAAATAACAAATTTTGTTTCATTTTTGTTAGATGCACTTTGAGTTGAGGGAGGAAAATTTGTTGTTATTTAAAACTGACTTATAACACAGTTTGTTATACAAAATCTAATAGCAAAGAAAATACCTAAATTTGTGATATTTTTGTTTGATTTGAAACATAATGTGTTATATTTTTGTTTAAATTATAACATATTTGTTTCAGTTTTGTTTAGTGTGGAAGTAATTGTATTATAATTTTTGTTATTTCAACTACTAACCAGCCAAAATTAAAACATATTTTGTTAGAAAAAAGCGCTAACTGAGTACCAAAATCTGTTTCAACTCGCTTGTGATCCACTGGTCGGGGAAAGTTGCGTGCAGAACATGACCAACTGAATAAGCAACACCTTGACATAAAAAAAAAAACTTTAGAAATAATGCATTTGCTACTGCGATAGAGCAGTTTTTCCTTAAGGGGAGAGCGTATTACACCGTTTGACCTTACTCATCGTCTTTGTGCGCTTTTTTTTTTAAATAATGTTCCTGTCAAACCAGATAGGATGATTTGTGTTTCTGTGACTCCGCTTGATTTTTTTAGGATTTTCTTGAAAAAATATTTCATAGAGAATATTATAAAACAAATCTACAGCATTTTCAAAATTTCCGTCATTCCTAAAAAGTGTTTGCCAATTTGTATTGTTGATTCATCGTCTAATGGACTCATAATTTGCTGAATGGTATTCAAAAACTTCTTCGTATTCGCAGTCGTTGGGTCTATGCTGTTCGTGGATAAATAAAGAACAGTTACATCCAAGCTAGTCTCTGTTGCAAGAATGTCTGAGAAAGCCGAGCCTATTTTTTATTAATTTTCTTTTATATAAAAGTGCACTTCATTCGATTGAAATTTTGACAATAAATCAAAATTTCAATTGAATTTCGCTGACATGTGGAGATTTATTAAGTTTCTCCGGTGTGATGCTGGTGGATGAATCGCATTCGTAGCAAAATGTAGACTCCTTATCATGCCCGACCAGTGGACTACAAAAAAATTGTAGCACAACTATATCAAGATTTGTTACAAATAACTAATTTTGTTAGATACACTTTAAGTTTATGTAGGAAATTATAACATAATTAAAACAAAACCAGGTATAATAATAAAAACTGTTTCAAACTTGTTTCAATTCAAACCATAATTATAACACAATTTGTTATAAAAACTTTGAAAGTAATTGCTTATAACATATTTTGTTAGAATTCAGTTATGCAAAATAACAAAATTAGTTATATTTTTGTTGGATTTGAAACATAATGAGTTAAATTTTTGTTAAAATTATAACTCATTTTGGTTTAATTTTGTTTAGTGCAGTGCAAATTGTGTTATAATTTTTGTTATTTTAACTACTAACCAGCTAAAATTATAACATATTTTGTTAGAAAAAACGCGCTAACTTAGTAATAAAATCTGTTACAACACTGTTCCCAGACAACCAGAAATCGCATGAAAGTGACCGTTACAACTCGTTTATTCATACTAATTACATCAAACCCGCAAAACACCGTGCATAAACTCGTCAGATTAATGACCTTCCTAGCATAAAAAACTTCTTTTCTGAGTTCACTTGTACATTTTGTTTCGTCTCGTACACTCGTACAAACAAAACGGATCACTCCGTAGCAGCTGTCAAATCAACATTTGTTATCATAAGTTAAGTCGGATAAGATCACAGGTTAGTTCGGTAGAAAATTTATACACTCGCATTGTATGTTATTATTCATCACATAATGTATGCACGCATATCGCCTCCACTTTTGTACGTAGAAGGCCTTTTCGCGACATCTTATAAGTGAAATGTTGCACATACAAAGCCTCCAGGTGATTTCGTTATACGTACATTTTGGTTGTCTGGGTTGTAATCCACTGGTCGGGTGCATAAATATATGCTGCAAGTAGAGACCAACGGTGTACACAATTTTTGGATCACGCAACCGCAAGTTTTTAATCGTTGGTGTTTTCTTTGAGTCTATGGCAGCTGTCCAACACAATATGTATAGGGTTTTAGTGCTAGTAATAGACCCCTTATAGCTGAGTTTTATTCTCAACCACCAGTATGCACTGCTACCATCTTTTCGAATCTAACATGTTCTAAGCTAATCTAACAAGGGCCATCCGAGTGTTTAGAGTCCACGGCTACAAAGCAAAGCCATGCTGAAGGTGTCTGGGTTCAATTCCGGGTGGCCCAGGATCTTTTCGTAATGGAAATTTTCTTGACCTCCCTGGGCATAGAGTATAATCGTACCTGCCACACGATATACGAATGCGAAAATGGCAACTTTGGCAAAGAAAGCTCTCAGTTAAGTGCTCATTGAAACGGTCTACTTTCCTGCATTGAATTATGCAGTGTAGTCATTACGCAGCTGAACCTAGTGGTGTAATGATTAATTACGCAACGCTGTAAAGTTATGTATAACATTTTTTTCAGAAATTGTGAAATAATGGTGAATGCATTCCGATATGATTTCTGATACCCTCAAGTGGTCTTTACGAAATTGCAAAAAATGTTGTACGCAACTCGTTGCAGAACTCGATTTTTACAGTACTCGTCGTAATTATCCAACTCGGCAAGCCTCGTTGGACAAATGTACGACTCGTGCTGTAAAAATCATCATTCTGCAACTTGTTGCGCAAACTACTATTATTCTACCGGACGCTTGTGAGAACATTTTTGAAGAGAGCATTCGAAAAAAAACTTAATTTACCGCTTTGGTTTTGTTCGGCAACATGTAAGGAATGACTCGTTTGATGTTTTGATTAACGTCTATTTAAAGCAAATGCATGAACCAATGCAAGCCGAAATAAACAATTCCAAAATGTAACGTCAGAAAAAGTTAGTCTTCAATTGCGACTTTTTTCTTCTTTCAACTTCTTACCCTTTTTTCCGATTGGTTGACGACCAGATGAACAACGGGAATCGATTTTGATAATTTTCCGAATTGTTTGCTTTATGTGGCGTCTCGATAATCGTGTTTGGATTGTCCGGCGTGTTTACCCTTCTGTGTGCACACATGTTGTCGGATAAGGCGCTGATGATGAGGAGAAAATCGACATTCGAAACCGCGTTAGCTGATTCGTGACTCAATGAAGGCATTGCTGTATCAACAGTTGGATACTTAATTTGTTTGTCGAAATAGGCTTTAACATTTCTGTGTAATGCGGTAACCATTTGATTCAGATTTCTCTATTTTCTAATTTTGAGCATATCGCAATGCTTATGAATAAAGATTCTCACCTACACTTGGTTAAAAGACGATATTGCTATTATTGCTCTTGTCTATCCTTGTGGTGACAATCACATCCAAACTAACAGATTGGCTCTAATAAAATGGTCCACGGCGTTAGGCAGAAGGACGTTAGGCATTAATATGATAGGAATAAATACGATAGGCATAATAGACGATAGGAATAGTTCTCAAATAAAAAATAAATATATATCGAGGAAAACTATGAGTCAGCTGCCAAACAAAATCAAAATGAACCCCTTTTAATGATTATTCATTGAGTGATGCTTATAAAAAGATTTTCAATTGTTTATTGTATTGGCAGTAAAAGCCACAAACGTAAGTGTAGAACTGGAATCTTAGGCATTCTTTTATATCAATGTAGTTCTCCAGGTTGTCACCAATAGTGCACGTATTTCAGCATTACCAAGTGGGAACCAAGGCGGGTTCAACTCCTCCTTCTCCTGGCTACAGAGTACAATTAACCAGCCTTGGGGGAAACAAACGTATTTGAATTATTCTAACTGTATCTAATAATAAGTCGAAATAAGCGTGAGAGAAAATTATTATTATTAATTTAATTTGTTTCAATAATTAAAGCAAAGAGGAAGGAAATCTCAGTAAAAAGAGGAAAAGGTTCTGGGATATTAAGGAAGAGGAGAAGAGGTTGAAGGAAGGAAGCTATTCATGTAGTTGAAATAATTATTATGTAATTCTGAAATATTATTCAATAAACAATCGTTATAGTTTTGAGCTGCTAAAATCATAAAAGAGCTGCTTCAAGAAAATAGTGACCCATCCGAACAATATCGATGTAGAAATTATATTGAGATTACCTGAAAGGCTGTTCTGTAGAGTTATAGTGCATTCATAATTATTGGCATTAGAGCTGCTAATATTTGAATAATAAAATTTCCCTTATTTGTTTTATATCCTGCAAATAAAGAATAAAATAATATGGTAATCAGTTCACAATCCTGCAGCCAGTATGTATAGCCCAGAAATAATGTAGGTACAAACAAGCAAATGGTACTAGAATCATAAGGTAGAATAAATAATACCGCTCGAGTTAGGTAGACATTATAATTTGATTTGAACGCTGTTCTTCAGATTTATTCTGTGATAGCAACTTTTGGATTTCATCAAAAACGAAAAACGAACGAGATTTGAAAAGAAATATGGAAAACCCAGAGCGTCTTGGGAGTATGCGTTGATTGGATAAGAAGCAACAGAACAGACAAAATTGATGGAATATTTTTGCCCGATTTTCTCATACCCCATCCGCATATTCAAACTTGCATTATTTTTGTTTCGAACAACTTGCCGTTTTCACCATTTTAAATTACGTTGAATATTGCAACTAGACACATCTTGGTAACAATAAGCTGAAGTTACAAGTTCCACTGGCTAACATGTGTGCAGCCTACCTAATATTTAGCGTCTAGAACAGAGATATTTGTTCAACTAAAAGTGCTTAGTCTCAACTTTGCTGCTATAACTGAACAACTAGCAGAAATTCTGAAACGATTGTGTAGCAATATAACAATTGTTGTGTGGAGCACAATGGGAAACAGAATAGCCAGTTAACAATACATGCACAATTACCAAGGTTAATGCGTACACTCACCTATACTGACAATATAACAATGTGTTTATTATTTCGACGCACAATGTGGTTCCAATAAGGTTGCTAAAACAGACTGGTGACCTCAGAATAACTTCAGTTATCAGTAAAGTGTTCAGTGGTAAAGTTGATCGCCAGGATAGTGAAAATGGCAAATGTCTAGGTTAAGCTAATCAAATCATCACGTGGAAACGATATGCTAGCTACGTTTTTCACTGAAATCGTAAAATGGTTTATATAGTAAATACTCGTTGAGGTAATATTACAATGCATCATTTGTTGTTCAGATTGAGAACAATATTTATTATTGGGAATGTCACGTACGATGCCATGCTGCCGGGAGTAATGCTAAATGTTCGGCCAGAGCAAGATCGGATGGTCGTGAAATCTCTGAGCAGTCAAGTGATGCAGTTCCGGGATAAGCTGAAGAGAAGTACTGAATCGGATAATGAAGGAGCTCGCCGAAAAATTGTGATAGAGTTACATCGGGAACAAAGTCAGTACCGGATCCTATAAGCTTGGATGACTTTGTCGTACCGTAATGGCGATCGTATGTTAATTGCAGATGTCTTTGGGAATCATGAAAGGGCAATAATTTTTGGAACTCATGAGAACTTACGGCGATTGGGACATTCAAAGTATTGGGTTACATATGGTACGTTTGCGACAGTACCTTCTTTGTTCCGGCAACTTGTTACTGTTCATGGAAGTATCAATCCTACACATCAACAAACAGTCCCGCTCATTTACGTTCTAATGACAACTTAAACCAAATCGTTGTACCGGAAAGTATGGGAGGCAATTGTTGAAGCAGCAGGTGAAGCAAAACATCTATCTCACTTCGGTTTGTATTATTGAAATTTACATTCTGTTTGATTTCTTGTACTGTTGTCAATTTTAACACAACTTTTTACTAGAAAATAACATAAAATAAACAGTTTTATTTTAGTTAGCCATTTGTTAAATCCATCAGGAGTGAGAAGGATGATTTGATGTCTACTTGAAGAGGAAACACAATGTTTCCCCAAACAATCGCGCATTCCGTTGAATCTTCGAACATAGTACACGGCGTGTATATGGGAAAGGTTTATCACAAAAAATAGGCATCGCTAAATCCTTCACCATTCGAAAATATAGGTTTTTAGCTTTCATTTGAAGTGTTCCCCAAAAAAATCCACCGAGGGATCCCGAACATTTTTTTTAAATTTTTGTTCTTTAAGGTACTTTTTTTTTTAATTTAATCAAAAGAAAGACAGCTTCGTTGGTTTTAAGCTCGATGAAATTTTCAATTCCATATAAAAGTTTATAGAATAAATATACATATATATATATATGAAATATTCAAAAAATATCCTAAAAACTGATCAATGTTACCCCGGATTACGGTACCTACATGATTTGAAGTCCTTTTTCTATCTTCTCCAGAACACTATCGATGTCAATTATCTGAAATAACTACAATTAGCAAGGCATTATAACGATACAAATTACACTTACTTTATCCAGACTAATATCTTGATATGGATTGTTAGGATCAGTTGGATTGGCTGGAGTGGATGTCACAGTTGCTGGAGTAGGTTCATCGATAATGGGTTTTACGGTTAGTTGTTGTGCATTATGAGTTTCTTAGTCAATTCACTCTTCTGTAGTATCTCGATATTGGAGATGCACTCGTTGAATAAGTTTGATTTGTTTCGTAGTCAGGCTGAGTCTTATGTAATCATTCGTCCAATTGTATTTTTTTTTCCAAATCGTCTTCTCTCTAATATAAAACAATAGTCATATAATATATAAAAACAATAGTCATATAATATAATTGTTTCGACCAACGTTAACAAAAAAGCTCATTTTGCCATAAATAACCACGATTTCTTTTATGACACCATATGCTGCGAATAATTCGTCAGTGTACTGTTTGAGGCCAATCACGGCATTAACTCAAAACTTGACTCCATTCAAATTGCATGGCACCGCTTTTTTGAATACAGATGGCATAACCCGACTAAGGGTACATAACAAAATTATATCAGCATATGATATTATGTAATAAGTTTTTTTCGAACATAGGTTGTTACAAACTTGATGCAGGATGTTGTTAAAATAACTAAAATTATAACAAAAAGTGTATGAATAGTAACATAAACATAACAAAATGTGTTTAAATTCTATCAAAAACATATCAAACCAAGTTATAATGTTTGATACAAAGTATCAAAATTATAACACTGTTCGATATACGATAATATTGTATATATTGAAATGCATAACTATCTATTTATTTTGTTATAAAGTTGTTAAAAATGAACAAAAAAATATCTTAAAGGGAAATAAAACACATTATGTTATATTTCTGTTTTATTATGTTCTATGGATAACGGAGCCTAACAAAATTATATCATAATATGATATGCATATTCTGATAAAATTTTATTATATTTTTGTTACAAGCCTCTAGTCGGGAATGCTTGAGGGGATGCAGTTTGTTAACCGATTAACAGAAATTATGTTATTTCGTTTAGTACGTTGTGGGCGTACATCCCGAAAAATAAAATCAAAACCCCCCCTGAACGATTTTCTGGGTACGCCACTGGTAGGAAATAAAATGTCAACCGAATTCCCAGAAGCGTGGATTCGTAACTGTGGGCGCAACCCATACCACAGTTATGAATCAACGATTCCGAAACAAACGCCAAAACGTATGTAATACACCATTCGTTTACCTCACAGAAAAATTGCTGTTATAGTGTTTCGATCCATAATATGAGTCGATTTGATCCATAATTCAGATCCTTCTCTCCTACTGATCCACATCTGTGGGATGGACATCGTTTGGATATTCTATTGAAATCGGTCTTTTAGGTAAATAACCACGAATTTTTAGGTGTATTCTCAAAAACAATAAATATATTCTGCAGTGTTTTTGATCATAATTGAAAAATAACCCTTAGTTGATCCATAACTATGAGGTTCAATAAACTAATTGACTGCAGAAAAAGTCCTCAATTGGCAGTATTGATATGCTGTTTCGTCAAATCGATAGTCATGATTATAATAATTTGTGAGCAAAACGCAATACAAAACCTCCAAAAATTTCTTCCAGCGAAAATTTTTGTGTTTCTTTCAGAAAAAACAGCTCTGACACCGATCCGTACACCTTCAATATGTGGCCTATACCCGTAGCATTGCATCACTGTCAGAAAATAAGTATTTTTCAACTGCTGGGTGATCTTTCCCAAAAGAAAAACATATATTTCGCTTGTAAAAACAGAAAGTGACACAAAATCAATTAACAAAGATAAATAAGAAAATATTGTTCTACTAATAGGAGGTCCGCTGCGCTCGGATCGTGGCATGGCACGACTCCCCACAGGCATCCATATCCCATTCCCATATTCTGCGACTGGCTGGAAGAGAGATGATTCTGACTAATCAATCCGTTCGTCGATGTTCGGGATTTCTTAAACGCTGCTAATGTGTGAAATGTTTTTATTCCATTCCGGATGAGACTGATGCGACGCATAGGGCGTATAAGCTGAAGAAATTCAAACGTAATAATGTCTCCAATACAAAAAAGTGAATGATATTGCAGTGCGACACATAACAAGCAAACAAAATTCTGACTTCAGATCCTGAAAGCAAAACCCTATTTGGGTTTTGAAACTTCAGTTCAAATTTTGGAGTTGCACCTTATTTATTAGCAACATCCACCATTCCTTCAAAACTTCCTCGACATTTTGGTTTTATTTTCTTTGCTTTGCTTAACTAAGAAATGTTTTAAAAAAATCTAACATTCCTATAAAGTTCCTAGCAGAAACCGTTGTTCTGTTCTTTCAAAATCTCTTCCACGAAAATTCTCAAAGATTTCCCGAGTAATTTGTTCAGGGAGTTAAATTATTGTTTCCCTAAGATTCTCCCGAACAAAATACCAGAGATTCATCTAAGTATTTTCCAGAGATTTTTTTCTTCAAACCGCACTAATGAAATTCCCAAAAGAAAATCCTTCAAAATTTCTCGAAAAAAGAAATTTTTCTGAAGAAATGTTTCATCGATTTACTAAGAATTTGCATTTCATTGTTGAACTTCTCTAAAAAAATTCACCAGAAATTCCATCAAGTATTATTTCAGGTTCTAGAAATAATTCCATTTTTTATTGGTAATCTCATGATTCTTTCATAAATAACATTAATAATTAAGGAATTGCTTTACAAATTCCTTTACGAATCACTCTATATCAGATTTCTTCTCTTGTAGGTATTTTTGCAGCTGACATTTAATTCGGAAAAAAAATACTAGATTCCTGTCGTAAAATTCATAAGCGTCTTTTATAATAAACAATTATAGGTGTTAAAACACATGGAAGTTTTACTTAAAAGTAAAATAAAATCAAAATCTTACATAATATTTTGTATGAACTCCGAAGTGTCATGATACTATATTGTGAACATATTGATGTAGGAAAAACCATTTTTTTCAGCTTTAGAAATATAAAACAAACAAACTTGAATAGTCTATTATCGATTATTTTGTAGTATAGTAGAAGTTAAAAGCGGAAATATTGCCGGTATTTTTTAAGAACATTACCAAAGATGTATTGTGCATTACTTTGAAAATTTGTTGAAGAATTCCTGATGAACTTTCAGAAATCAGAAACCATACGTTAAGAATTCTGAAATTTTTCCTCCTACAATTTACCTTTTTTAAGATTACATCAGAAGCATCTTTAGAAATTATCCTTGAAATCTATCCTTCCTTGACTTCTGGTTTTCTAGAATTCTGCCAGAAAGCCTCTAGAAATTCCGGCCTCGTATCGCACAAAAATATAGGAATTTGGAATCAGACAATAATTGGAAAACATATTTCTAAGGAAGTGTTTTAGGAAAGACCAATAAAAATTTCTTTATGAATATCTTAAAATATTGTTTCCCCCTTCCCAGTTATTTTGCTACATGTTTCTCTACAAATTTCTTTTCCGCTGTGCTAACTTTGGAAGCAAGGGGGGGTCTGTAGCCTTGAGGTTACGCTACCAGAAGACGCCTCACGGAGGACCGTGCTTCACTGACAGCACAGCTCTCTCCTACCTGCTCGGTGTGAGAGTAAAAGAGTAAGAGAGAGTGTAGATGTAAATATAGATAAGTTACAAATAGATCTGTATCGATTAAGAAGCTACAGATCAAATGATTCCGGCACAGTAGTGGCCACGAGCACAAAGCGCAAAAAAAAGTTGAAAGCAATAGTTTTTCCTTTTTCAACAAATTTCTTTTGAAGATTCGAAGGCAAAAAAAGTTTCAAAAACAATTTTCTTTCCAATTCATGAATCAACCGGGGATTTGAAGCAAAATTTCTAGAAAAAAAAGCAAAGAATAATTTGACGCAACTTGTGATGTATTTTGGAAACATTTCTTAAGGATAATAAGGACCATTGATGAGCGACGCAGGAGAATTTGTAATAAAATTTTTGGGAAAAATATTGAAAGAAATGCACAGAAAAGTTTCTAGTGGAATTTTCAGTGAAATATCACAGCATTGAGCGTGGATTCGAATCCCACCAGTCGAGGATCTTTTCGGGTTGGAAATTTTCTCGACTTCCCAGGGCATAGAGTATCTTCGTACCTGCCACATGATATACGCATGCAAAAATGGTCATTGGCACAGTAAGCTCTTTCTGGATGATTCTGGAGGGGTTCAAAATATAACCGTTACCATATTGTGTACGAAAACGGATGGGAAAACCTCGCACTTCGTTGAATTTTGCATCCAATCAATATCCATATTTAATTAAACGATAAAATTGACAATTTGTAGAGCCCAGATTCCCGTAGCGGTAAACGCGCAGCAATTTTAGAGCAGGACCAAGCTGAGGGACGGGAGTTAGAATTCCACCGGTCGTTAAGAAAATTGTATCGAATTCCCAGGGCGTAGAAGAATTTCTTCGTACCTGTCGATTAGACTGGCCCAGCTCAGTATGGAAGAAAAATGAACTACACCCCAACCTCTATTTACGACCGTCATGCGTAAAAAAAATCGGTCGTAAAAAACATCAGGGTTATAATTATGTTTTTGAAAAATGCAACGTCTAGATGCGGAAATACTGATTCGACATATTCGGCAAAGTTGAAGCATGGGTTGAGAACTTTCCAAAATGGCCGTTTAAGTTTTCATATTTTGGTAACAGACGGCAACACTGCTCGATTGTTATCAAATGATCCAATTTTATGGGGGTGTGATATGCAAATACCAAAAAATTTAAATAAAACGACATCGAATGTTCACCAAAGTTGAAGGAAGTGTTACGTGCCATACAGTTGGCCGAATCACAAATGTTCGTGTGGCTGGCAACACTGTTTAAGAAGAATAAAGTAAAGATCAAAATCATCAAACTTGAGCGGAACAGAAAAATATAATGCTTAGCAACATAGCAATACTCTTCAACTGTAATCCAGTTTTACATGAAGGGTTCAAATTTTTTTTTTCGTAGCTGGCAACACTGCTTAAATGAAATTGCGTCACCAGGCAGTACAAGTGTGCATGCAACTATTGTTTTGCGGATATCTCAGGATCCTGACCACTTAGAAATATGGCGTCTTCGGCAATGTTGTTCAGTAGCTCAAGGACTATCATTGTAAAAGCTATGAGATTCAAAACTTTGCCACCAAGCGGCGCTAGTGAGCATAGAATTTTTGTTTTGCGGATAGCTCAGGATCCTGGTTATCTTAGGATCCTAGCCACTTAGAAAGATGGCGTCTTCGGCAAAGTTATTCAGTAGCTCATGGAGTATCATTATTCTAGTCTACAGATTCGAGATTTGGCCACCAGGTGGCGCTAGTGAGCATAGATTATTTGTTTGCCGGATAGCTCGGGATCCTGACCACTTAGATCGCTATCAATATAAAAGTTATGAGATTCGAAAGTTATGAGATATCCGCAAAACAGAAATTCAATGCTCATTAGTGCCGCCTGGTGGCAAAATTTCGAATCTCATAACTTTTATAATGATAGCGCTTGAGCTACTGAACAACTTTGCCGAAGGCGCCATCTTTCTAAGTGGCTAGGATCCTAAGATAACCGCAAAACAAAAGTTTCATGCTCACTAGCACCGCCTGATGGCAAAATTTTGAATCTTATAGCTTTGATAATGATAGTCCTTGAGCTACTGAACAACTTTGCCCAAATCGCTATCTCTTTAAGTGGTCAGGATCCTCAGCTATCCGCAAAACAAAAGATATATGCTCACTAGCGCCGCCTAGTGGCTGAATTCCGCAATTGAATGACCACCATATGTTAGCCCTTAAACTGCTGAACAATTTTGCTGAACATCATGATCCTCTATTTTGAATACTTTCTAAGATAATGATCATTTATAAAAACGGTCGTTAATCTGAATTTCAGTCGTAAAAAAGAGGTCGAAAAAAGAACCGTCGGTAAAAAACGGGCGTAAAAAGAGGTTGGAGTGTAGTATTATTCCACGGGGCACCCCCCCAGGATTATTCCTTAGGGTTAGAGGAAGACTTCCTGGAAATTTTAGCTTATTTGGTCGTTCCATGAGCTGGCGCAATTGAATTGAAGTTAATATGGGATTTTCAGTTCAAACATATGGGAAACAGCATATCATCTCCTGTTTGGGTCAGGGAAATTGTTGATCGCGTTCAATTCAACCCAGAATATCAAAAACACTACTTGATACTATAGCGAACAATATTGTAGAAAGTTGTATCATGATTAAAATGGATAAAGTTGGTGTTTTAATTATCTGAAGAAGATCATGCAATACTTCTATGTATTTCTTCAGCATAGCTTGATGGTAGCCACTAAGCGCATCATAGCTACCTACGTCGCTTGGCGAGCTGCTGCACAAGGCGCATGCATATATGTGGTGCTGATCTAAGCCTAATTTTTAACAACTGAAATGTTAATAAAAATGAGCTTAAATCCATGTACAACCTTCTGCAACTATGTTCATTGCGGTATCAACTAGTGAACTTGTCATTCTAGGCTCAATTGAATGCGATTAACTAGCATACGGAACGAAACAGTGACATAGGGTAAATTTTCAAACGAATATTCCATACAAACTTCGAATTGAATGCGCCAACTGGGGTGTAACCAAATGGGTTGAAATTTCGAGAGAGCCTTTTTTTATCCTAATTCATATATCTAGAGGGTGCCTCGTTGAGTTTTAGAACTTTTTTGTTTAAGGGCCAGTCTACTGTCGATATATACACGCAAATATGATCAATTTACAAAGATAGTTCTCAGTTAATAACTATGGAAATTATCATAAGAACCCGTTGGGTCGTAACGCCAGAAACAAGAAAAGAGAATTTCCAATTTAAATAAATTTTTCTAGAATTATCCAAGGCTTCATAGGATGTTCCTGACCTAATATGGCTAGCCATCAGTTCGACTTAAATACAATCAATTTTGCGTGAATATTTCTTTATTCAAAATATTTGTAAGATTTTTGATACCGCATAATTTAGGTTAGGGTCATAGATGAACAAAATATTTTCTATATTTATCGTCATGGATAGAAAGAATCATCAATTATACTCAAAAGGACAAGCTGTTTAATTTTCTTACAGCTAATAACGTGCATATAGCAGTTATTACTAAAACCTATTTAAAACCTGGATCCAAACTCAAAAGAGATCTAAACTATTTTGTTTATCGTATTGATCAACTTGATGGGGCATGTGAGGGAGCTGTAATCATCATTCATAGGCGTATAAAACATCAACTGTTTTGTCATTAGAAAATAAAGTTTTTGAAACTTTAGGTGTTTCTGTTGAAACACAGCTTGGTATATATACTTTCATAGCTGCCTATTTGCCTTTTCAGTGCTCTGGACAGCAAGTTAATTTGCTCCAAACTGACTTGCGAAAATTGACTCGCAATAAGTCAAATTTTTTTGTCATTGGTGACTTTAATGCCAAACATCGGTCATGGAATAATTCTCAAAGTAATTCCAACGGCAGAATTTTATTTGATGAGTGCTCTTCAGGATATTTCTCAATTCAATACCCTGATAGCCCTACATGTTTTTCCTCTTCTAGAAACCCTTCTACGATTGATTTGGTCTTAACCGACTCTAGTCATCTTTCTAGCCAATTAGTTACTCATGCTGATTTTGATTCTGATCACGTCCCTGTTACATTTCAAATATCCCATGAAGCGATTCTCAATCCTATCAGCTCCACTTTCAATTATTTTCAAGCCAACTGGAATATATATGAAACGTTTATTGACTCTAATCTTGATGTTAAAATTTCTTTACAAACAAAACTTGATAACAAATTTGATCCGTTCCAACAAATCTGAAGGCTATTCTACTGGTCTAGCTCTTCTAGGCATAGAAAAAGCATTCGACAGTGTTTGGCATGAAGGTTTGATTGTAAAATTAAAAAACTTCAATTACATACATTGTTAGAATAATTCAAAGTTATCTGTCAAATCGTACGCTTCAGGTTAATTATCAGAACTCCAGATCTGAAAGACTTCCTGTAAGAGCTGGTGTTTTGGGACCAATTTTATACAATATTTTCACATCTGACTTACCTGAGTTACCTCAGGCATGTCAAAATTCCTTGTTTGCGAATGACACTGGCCTCTCCGCCAAAGGACGAAGTCTGCGTGTCATCTGTAGTTGATTGTAAAAAGTTTGGATATTTTTTCTTTCATACTTGCAAAAATGGAAGATTTCTCCTAATGCTTCCAAAACTCATCTAATAATATTCCCACATAAACCAAAAGCTCTTTATTTGAAACCTTCAAGTAGACATGTTGTCACGATGAGAGGATTTCCAATAAATTGGTCAGATGAGGTTAAGTATCTAGGGCTCATGCTAGATAAGAATTTAACTTTCAAAAATCACATTGAGGTTGAATACCAAATGTAGAGGCGGTGGGGTCCTGATTGCCGTGAAAGCCGCATTGAACTGCAGATCAGTAGTGTTAGAAAACTGCAATAACCTCGAGCAAACTGTTGTACTGGTGAAGCTTCAGCAGTCGTCGATTTACGTTTGTGGGATCTATCTCCGCCCCAACTCGCTACCGCTATCATTCAACAACTCTGTGAACGCATTTCGAGCTCTGACACAATCGTTGTTGTAGGGGACTACAACCTCCCTCAATTAGTCTGGCAGATGGATGATGACGTCGGCAGTTTGCTTCCTTCTAACGCCTCCACCGAACAAGAGATCACCTTGGTTGAAAGAATGGTTGCCTCCGGATTACATCAGATCAATAGCCTTTTGAATTCAAATAACTGCTTGCTTGCATTCGTGAATGAAGTAAACGACGTTGAGTTGATCGAGCCACCGTCTTCTCACCTCCGGGTGGACCGCCACCACAGGCCGTTTGTTCTTCGTATTGACGTGAGCGATATTCATAGGCAGTTGGCAGGTAATCCAAATCAAGCCGATGAATTTGATTTTCGACGATGCAACTTTGCTGAGCTAGAAGCTGCTATCTCTTCCATTGATTGGAATTCTTTGTTTCACGGCATGGACACTGATCAAACGGTATGTATTTTCTATGAAACTTTGTACGAAATTCTGGACGAGCATGTTCCACGTAGACGACGCCGACGACATTTCTACAAACAGCCTTGGTGGACATCCGAGTTGAAACACCTTCGCAACGTTGTGCGCAAATCTCGTAGACGCTATTTTCGATCGCGGACCGTTCAGAATCGAGACAATCTTCGTATCATCGAATCCCGTTACAAAGAATGTCAAACAACCTCATTCCGAAACTACGTTACCAACATGGAAACGACTGCAAAGCAGGATCCCTCCGGTTTCTGGACGTTTATTCGGAATCGCAAGCGTGCTAATAGATTCCCAACTCTCCCGAAGACGTTGCTAATTTGTTTGCAGAATTTTTCGAAAGCGTGTACTGCACAAACTCTCCAACGTTCTCGCCTGACAGTGTTAGCAATTGTCCAGCATTCGATTTGAATGTCGCACGTTTCGATGTCACACAGCAAGATGTTTCTTCCGCCTTGCGAAAACTCGACATCACAAAGGAACCAGGGACAGATAATCTTCCTCCGTTGTTTCTCAAGGAGTGCGCTGATTCTCTTCAAATTCCGCTGACGATAATTTTCAATCGATCTGGATTGGATTCTGGATCTGGATTCGATGCTCTGGAAAACAGCCTCAATCACTCCGATCTTCAAAACAGGTTCTACTCGTGCAGTTGAAAACTATCGAGGAATCTCGATTTTATGCTGCCTGGGGAAAGTCTTTGAAGAATTAATTCATAGCGTTTTGTACACTGCATGTCAACCTCTGATATCAGAATTTCAACACGGATTCGTCAAAAAGCGTTCAACTACGACAAATCTCATGACGTTCACAAACTTTCTCTCGACCGAAATCGAAAATAAGCACCAGGTAGACGCCATCTACTTCGACTTTTCCAAAACATTTGATAAAGTCCCGCATGATCTCGCTATTGCAAAGCTTAGACACCTAGGTTTTCCAAATTGGATAGCTCTATGGTTGCAGTCCTACACAGTTCGAACGAAACGTGTAAATTTCTGAGACATATAATGCACATAATTGGAGCGTGGCAAATCATGGATATTTACATGTTATGTCATGTAAACTTCAATTATATGTCATGTAATCGAGCAGGATTCTCTGTGATTACGTGACGTATAACACATATTTACATGATTTCAGACTTAAATTTACATGACGTCATGTTTACATCGCATAAATGAAGTTTACATGACGTGTAATCTTCATTATTTTTAACTGTGTATCTAACGCAGCGTAAGGCGTTCGTCAGTATCAACGGCACGCGTTCTCGCGTTATCTCAATCACGTCGGGCGTGCCGCGGGGTAGCGTGTTAGGACCGCTGATATTCATTCTCTTCATCAACGACCTCTGCTTCCGACTAAAATCAGGAAAATTGTTGTACGCAGACGATTTGAAAATTTACAGGGTAATCATGTCTCATTTGGATTGCTGTGCGCTACAGAACGATATAGATGAGCTTGTGAATTGGTGCCAGGAGAACGGTATGGAGCTGAATATAAAAAAATGTAAATCTATTGCATTCTCTTGTCGACACTCACGAATTGATTTTGAGTATATGGTCGGATCGGAACGGATCGAATGCGTGGATTCAATACGCGACCTTGGAGTTACTGTCGACAGCAAACTACGTTTCAATGAGCATGTCTCCCTCACTACCGCAAAGGCTTTTGCCGCTCTAGGATTCGTTCGTCGCACCACCAATTATTTTAAGGATGTATATGCACTCAAGTCGCTCTACTGCTCTTTAGTTCGTAGTATTTTAGAATACGCAGTTTGTGTGTGGTCACCGCATCACACGACACAAATCGTCCGGTTGGAGAGAGTCCAGCGATGTTTTATTCGATATGCTCTTCGTCAACTGCCATGGTCTGATCCCGTAAACCTGCCAGAATACCCAGCTTGCTGTAGACTGATAGATATCGAGACACTTGCTTCCAGACGCAACAATTTACAGCGACTTTTCGTATTCGACCTTTTAAAGGGGAATTTAGATTGTTCATCGCTTCTCGACAATGTTCCATTCTACGCGCCCAATCGCCATTTGCGAGAACGGGACTTGCTACTCATCAGGCAGCATAGAACGTCTTATGGATTTAACAACCCGCTGTCCAAGTGCCTTCGTCTGTTTAATAGTGTTAGTGCTTTGTTCGATTTTAATGTGTCTAGGTATGTTTTCAAGAATAGGATTAAGGATTTAGATTAAGAAACAGTCTGTGGGATTTCAATAATTCGAGACAGTGACAAATAAATAAATGTTATAAATGTAATAAATATGTAAAATGTCTCTATCCCCTTATTAATAGAGAATCAAAATTTGGCTTAAGAACAAGCTTTTGATATTCAAACAAATTTTCAGGCCAACCATGTTGTATGCTATACCAATATGGGCCAGCTTACAACAGGAAGTAAGCTCTGCAGAGAATTCAAAATAACATTTTGAAAATGATTTTGAAGCTTGCTCCCTGGTATAGTACCAATGAGTTACATCGAATATCCAATGTTGAAACATTGGAACAAATGTCAAATAGGGTTTTAATGCTAGTAATGGACCCCTTAGTAGCTGAAATTCTTTCTCGACGCTTTTCCGCAATGATATCTCAGACGGATATACGTTTTGTGGAGTCTAACAACAAGTTCAATGTTTTTACTCCATAGTACGCCTATGAAACATACAAAATCATTCAATTATTCCAGCGAAATATACATTTGGAAAACTGTTTTCCGAATGCCTATTACGGACCCTCCCGGGCTCCGAGTCAGATAGTTTTTGTTCAAGAGCATCGTTCTTTTTCTCCAGGTCCGTCTTGCAAGAATCGATTTTGGCTTCAATATCGTTTTTCGACTGCGAAAACATTCCCTGAATCTTATCCCATAAGTCAGTTAACGATTCCACATTATTGTAACGTTGAAGTGTTTGCTGTTTACCGCTTCGTGCGATTGCGTTCAACGAAGGGGACGATGAAGATGTGGAGCGAGTGAGCAGTTTGTTTTGATTCATTTTGTCATAAAACAAAGGACAAACCGAAGAGAGTGACCAATAGGGCGATATTCAAAACTGAAAATGCAATAGATGGCTCTTTTTCAGTGGTAGTAAAAACGAAATCCTGAAGCAAAGAAAGCACCACGGAAGATGAACTAAACACAAAAAGTTATGTATTCACTTTACACTTGATTTCTAATCACTACTTTTTTGATCCAGTTTCCTAATTGCAAGTAATTTACGTTTTTCATTATTTTCCAAACGTTTTGACAGTTCTCCTACTACCATTCTTCCATGTGCTTGTATTGAAGTTTGAGAAATTTGAGAATCCAGCGTACCGCGATCAGTGGAAGGAATACAAACAACAGTGTCGTCGCTCGGCGGCCAGTGGAAGAAACTGAATGTTCTAAATGTTGTTGTCTGTACTTTTTGCCGCTGGCGCCAACTATTAGCGGTTATGAACGAAATAAACAGTCGGTACCCTATAGGGCGATATTCAAAGCTTAAAAGGCAATAGATGGCTCTTTTTCAGTGGTAGTAAAAACGAAATCATGAAGCAAAGAAAGCACCACGGAAGATGAACTAAACACAAAAAGTTATGTATTCACTTTACACTTGATTTCTAATCACTACTTTTTTGATCCAGTTTCCTAATAGGGCGATATTCAAAACTCAAAAGGCAATAGATGGCTCTTTTTCAATGGTAGTAAAAACGAAATCCTGAAGCAAAGAAAGCACCACGGAAGATGAACTAAACACAAAAAGTTATGTATTCACTTTACACTTGATTTGTAATCACTACTTTTTTGATCCAGATTCCTAATTTCAAGTATTTTACGATTTTCATTATTTTCCATACGTTTTGACAGTTCTCCGACTACCATTCTTCCATGCGCTTGTGTTGAAAGTTTGAGAAATTTGAGAATCCAGCGTAGCGCGATCAGTGAGAGGAATATGAACATCAGTGTCGCCGCTCGGCGGCCGGTAAGAGAAACTGAATGTTCGAAAGGTTGTTGTCTGCAATTTTTGCCGCTGGCGCCAACTGTTAGTGGTTATGAACGAAATAAACAGTCGTTACCCTATTTACGTTTTTCATTATTTTCCATACGTTTTGACAGTTCTCCTACTACCATTCTTCCATGCGCTTGTGTTGAAAGTTTGAGAAATTTGAGAACCCAGTGTACCGCGATCAGTGGAAGGAATACAAACAACAGTGTCGTCGCGCGGCGGCCAGTGGAAGAAACTGAATGTTCTAAAGGTTGTTGTCTGTACTTTTTGCCGCTGGCGCCAACTGTTAGCGGTTATGAACGAAATAAACAGTCGGTACCCTATTGGCATACAATTCTGAAGGGAACTTGACGTAGTAGTGCTTAGCAGTAATTTTTCAACAAATACGCTGCGGAATGGCGGAAAACTTTAGTTGATGAAGATCAAACTTTCACAAAATGTGAAGAACTGCCGTGGAAGTAAATTTTAGAAATACCTACTCCAGCATCACTTCTAAGCCAACGTAACTGCAGCCACCTATTGTTTCACTCTGCAGCGGTTTTCATATCGTGCTCCGCGGAGCACTTGGTGCTCCGCAAAGCCTTGACAGGTGCTCCGCGACGGATTTGAAAATTTGTACCAATACACAGTGATGCGAGGGCGGCAAATAAATCGAAAAACTTACTTTCACTATTCATTGTTTTGTGGGAATTTTGTATTTTTATACGATAAATAAAAAGTCTTTTCCCATGGTTTCATTGAGATTGAATGGAAATTATTTGTTTAGAACATTTTGAAGAACATGATCGATGCATTTGATTTTTTTTGCTCCCTTGTAAAATACATGGGGAAAAACAAAAGGAATTCAACTTTCATACATTCGGACAAAATGAAGTTTTTAAAGTTATCAATATGTTTTTAAGGCCGGAGGCCTACCAGAAACATAAATACCTCCGGGGTAACATTGATCAGTTTTTAGGATACAGTCAACTCTCCCTAAATCGATATTGAAGGGACCATTGAGTTAGGGTGGTATCGAGTTACAGAACACAAAACCAGTGCAAATGCGATTCAAGAGACCATCGAGGTAGCCATGAAAACCAATTTTTACTATGGTTCTCTAACTCGATATCGAGATAAGGAATATCGAATGATGCAAATGATGTGAGTTCTATATTTTTAGAACAAATACTGCCACCCATAGCTCGTGACCACAGTCGAAGCTCGTTATAACAACAACTTTTATGGTGACAAAAGCTCTCTATAGCGACATTTTTCGGTCCCTTCAAAAATATTTCAATGTTCTAACTATTATCTATAGTGACTTTTCTCTATAACGACGGTCCCTTGCGATGTCGTTATAACAAGCTTCGACTGTATATTCTGTATTTTGTTTTTTGAAAGATTTAAGCATGTTTACAAAAATGTTTTATGTGTTTTTCTCATTTAGCTGGTATGGGGTAACATTGATTATCCATATAAACAACGTTCGGTAATATTGAAAATGTTGTTGCTTACTTAAAACATGGCCCCTGAAGCCGAATATGATGTTCAAACGCTTACATCTCATTTACTTTTTGAGTTAGGCTGATACAAATATTAATTTTCTTTTATGTCACCCCCCCCTTCAAAAATCCGAAAATTTTGAAGGGGAGAAAAAAAAAGATTCATCATTTTTTTTAACATCAGTTAGGTTTTTTTCAATTTTAAAAGTTAAAAACAACTAAAATAATTAACCAGAGGACGTTTGATAAAAGTTTAACAATTATCGTTTAAAACAAAAATTCGAAAAAATAACTTTTTTTTCGTTTTTATTTTTTTGTTCCTTATTTATTTTTATCCCCCCCCCCCTCGTACCTTCCAAGTGGTCTCGGACATAAAAGAAATTTAATATATGTATCAGCCTTATTTTAAAATTAAAAACACCTCAAACAGCGGAATACACCTAAACGTAGGCAATTTCCTATGGAAATTCTACATTCTTAACAGTAATTCGTTAAGGGGGCAGGATCCGTAATTGATTTCAAAATTTGCAAGAGCAGTTTCTTCGTTCAAAATCAAGAAAATTAACAGGAAAATGTGTTCACTGTGTTCGATTCTCCAACCTAAAAACAGTGAACACATTTTCATAGAATAATTTTCAGTTTTGAACAGAAAAACTGCTTTTCAAGTTTCGATGATGACGATGATTACGATGACGGAGCGTTGAACGTTAATGTTGCCTAATTGAACATACTTCACGGTGTGTTTCGTAGAACAACTTTATTACAAAAAAATAGGTAAGTCTGAAACTTCGCCACAATAAAATTTAGGTCTCTCGCGTTCATTTGCTGCAAAAACCAAAATAATCGGTCGGGGGGTCTAGAGTAATTTTTTTTGTTTGATTTCGAGAGACTTGCACATATGTTTGTATTTGCGTATCCGTGTGTTTATGTACATTAGGGTGGTTCAAAATTTAAAAATGTTTGATAATCCAATCTTTCATATGTTCCTTGTCATCTTTACTATATAAATAGTGTTCTGTGAAATTTTCAGCTTTCTAAGTGGTGATTGAAAGGTGGCCCAAAGACAATGCAGGTTTACACTAAAGTCTTTTTTTACACGGTTTTTTTTGCACGCTTTATTTTTACACGGCTTTTTTTACACGCCTTGCGGAATTAACACGGTACTGTTTTTGCACAAAATTCGGAAATAACACGGTTTTTTTACTTATTTACACGGATTTCGGAATTAACACGGCCTTTTTTCCTATTCACACGGATTTCAGAATTAACACGGTACTTTTTCCACGGATTCTAGAATTACCACGGTTTATTTTAACACAAATTCCAGAATTAGCACGGTTTTTTTTTTGCACGGATTTTTTTTGCACGGTACGGGGGACCGTGTAAAAAAAAACCTTAGTGTATATGGAAATTACTATGAAGAAATTTTGAGATATGTTCCAAACACGCTTGTACTGTAATATAAGTACAAACTTATTATCCCATTATATTATAAAACTCATTCTTCTACCATAACAAAGAAATTTGCTCAAGAGAGAAATTCAATCCAACGGATAGCAGAAGAGATATTCATGAGTTTGTTTGCTATTATTTAGCTTAATATGGGATTAGAGCCCTGCAAACATGTACAAAAATCCCAAACAAAATTAGCCCAAAAGGGATTTGTTTGGGCCCAGATAGCCGTAGCGGTAAACGCGCAGCTATTCAGCAAGACTAAGCTGAGGGTCGTGGGTTCGAATCCCACCGGTCGAGGATCTTTTCGGGTTGGAAATTTTCTCGACTTCCCAGGGCATAGAGTATCTTCGTACCTGCCACACGATATACACATGCAAAAATGGTCAATTGGCATAGAAAGCTCTCAGTTAATAACTGTGGAAGTGCTCATAAGAACACTAAGCTGAGAAGCAGGCTTTGTCCCAGTTGGGACGTACCGCCAGAAAGAAGAAGGATTTGTTTCTTCAGCAACATCCTTCGTTAAGATTTGAAGAATGAGTTTTCAATATGGGATGATAGGTTTTTCCTTACATTACAATAATAGCGTGTTGAAATGTTTCTCTCAAAAAATCTCCATAGTAATTTCCATATAGACCTACATTGTCTTTGGGCCACCTTTAAATCATCACCCAGAAAGCTGAAAATTTCACAGAACACTATTTTTATGGTAACGATGCTAAGGAGCATATGGGAGATTGGATTTTCAAACAGTTTTCAAATTTGTAGATGTATATTAAAATGAATGTACGAATGTATATATGTAAGTAAATATTCACGTATACTAGGATTACTAGAAAATGGGTATTAGTAAAGATTTTAGCGCTTTTTTTCGAATACGACCGGTCATTTTATAAAACTGTTATCCATCTATAAGTATTCACCTATTAGAATAACAAATAAAGCAACTATTTTCAATAAAAAAAATTAAATTATCAAGATTTGAAATTTATGTGCAAGTATGTAATACATTTAAAAAGATTCCGGTATTTCACTTTTGTATGTACGAGTAAAAAGAGAAAATTCGCATAATGTATGAACTCGTCCTAAAAGCCATAGGTGACCAAATGTGTAGCTTGTTATTACTGAGCAAACGAATGGATTTACACTTTATTTCACAATGCTACGATGAAGAGAAGATCCTCCTCTGTCTCCCAGCGGTGACAGTTTTTATTTTGGTCCGTTTATCTGCTTAATAACAACGAGCTACATACTCAGTTACCAATGGTTTTAAGAGTGAAGATACATAGAGGCCAAACCTCGAATTTTCAAAACCACAAGTCTAGAGAAGCAGACAACCGGTAACTCACTGGTCACTCGCTGGTGACGACCAATCAATAAAATGTTCGACGTAAAAGGTTGTCTGCTTCTCTAGATTTGTGCTCTTGAAAATTCGAGGTTTGACTTCGATGCATCTTCACTAGGGCGATTCAAGTTTTGAAAATGTTTGAAAATCCAATCTCCCATATGCTCCTTACCATGCTTACCATAAAAATAGTGTTCTGTGAAATTTTCAGCTTTCTGAGTGGTGATTTAAAGGTGGCCCAAAGACAATGTAGGTCTATATGGAAATTGCTATGGAGAATTTTTGAGAAATGTTCCAAACACGCTATTACTGTAATGTAAGAAAAAACCTATCATCCCATATTGAAAACTCATTCTTCAAATCCTAATGAAGGATGTTGCTGAAGAAACAAATTCCTTTTGAGCTAATTTTGTTTGGGATTTTTGTACATGTTTGCAGGGCTATAATCCCATATTAAAAGAAATAATAGCAAACAAACTCATGAATATCTCTTCTGCTCTCCGCCAGATTGAATTTCTCTCTTCAGCAAGTCTCTTTATTAAGGTTTGAAGAATGAGTTTTTACTATGGGATAACAAGTTTGTACAAACATTACAGTATTAGCGTGTTTGGCTCAAAATTTCTTCGTAGTAATTTCCATATAAACCTACATTTTCTTTGGGCCACCTAGAAAGCTGAAAATTTCACAGAACACTATTTTTATGGTAAAGATGGTAAGGATCATATGGGAGATTGGATTCTCAAACATTTTTAAATGTTGAACTGCCCTAATCTTCACCTTAAGACGAGATAATAAGTTATGCGAGAAATATTTCCTAATAAATTCTTACATCATTATGATCAATTGAGGTACGATTTTCAAGGGTTTTCGTGGAAAATAATTAAAATGATGCTTGAGACAGTTTTGCGATTATGCGTATATCATATGTCATTTGTGCTTATTACAGCTCTTTTGACCAAGAACAACTTTAATTTCCATGCCAAGGTATTCAAATGGTTTGATCTTGCAGTTTGTCCCGTACCTCCATACGTTCCACGCAATGTGCGTCGGTACAACAACACATATCCATAAACACTTTACACAAAATTTAAAAAAATGTTCTGGACCCCCCGACATATTATTTTGATTTTGGTCGCAAATGAAAGAGAAAAATCTAATTGTTTTTAGTATGAAATTTCAGACTTACCTATTTTTTTGTAATAAAGTTGCTCCACAAAGACACCGTGATAGGGTTTACGCAATTTTTGCAAAAATCTTAATTTTTATTAGCTTATAAATATAAGAAAGAGAAGCAACATTCATGCTTTGGAAATGTTTCATCAATAAATGATGATACGAGATGATAACGAGATGAGTCATTCTGATCAATGTTACCCCGCTGATCAATGATACCCCGGATTACGGTACTTGTTACTCAAAAACGGTTGTACTCTTATCAAAGTGTTGTTTTGAAAAACGAACATGAGAAAAATTCTGTTGCTTGAGATTTTTACGATGATTATGATTACGCGTCGGTTCCCCAAGGAAGTTCGGAATAACTCCTAATCTAGGTAACTATAGATTGAAATTGACAAATATTTTAAAAATAGCAGAGTTTTTTGAAAACTTGTGGAAAAAATGGTGCAACAATATCTAAAAATAAGAGAAGAAATATTTCGCTACAGAAACTCGCCCAGTTCTAGCACCAAAACTCGGAAAATTGTTGAACCAAAGCAATTTTCCACGCAATTATCCAAGAATTTTTCAAAACATTTCACCAAAATTCCACCAAAATCCAAATTTTACCAAAATCAACACATACAGGGGATAGGCAAAATGATTGAGATAGGCAAAATTTTGCCCAAATTCAAATGCTTATAACTTTATGAAAAATGAATGAAATTGGATGCATCTGGAAGCAGTCGACGGCAAATTTGGTCCAGTTTTAGGAACTTCCTTGGCCATGCATATTGGCCACTGGACACCGGAGATGTTCCGGATTTTCTGAGGTCATGTCCAAATGTCATTTTTTCTGTCGCTTGTATTTTTGTGCGGTGTAAAGTTAGATAGATGTTTGCAATTTTCCTAGAAACTAGAACTAATAGGAAGTTGAATGCCACTGGACGCATTAAGATTGGTTGGAAATCTTCAGAAATATGACCATTTCCGTAAAACTGGTTCCGGAAAGCATGGTCAGTCATGTTTGTATTTCCAATCATGTAAATATTATCCGGAGCTATATCCAAGTGGACATCAACCATAAAAATGATGTTTCCTGCAGCGTATTCAGAACCATTAGATGCACAGACCACTCTATAGAAGGTTCCAGGTGCCCTGGGGGAAGTGGTCAATTAGGAACATATCTGGAACCATATCAATATGGGCATCAAACTTCATGATTTTCAAAGGTTATGCTTTCCGAAGCATTTCCAGCACCACCGGCTGCCATGACCACTTTATAGTAGATTCCAGGTGCCCCGGGGATGTGGCTATTTCAAAACATGTCCGGCATGTCCTGTGTTGGCATGTTTTTTATTGAAGAAAAAATACTTTTGCACGATGACTTGAATGACTGTTTCATTGATTTTGAATAGTTTTCAGATTTTCCCGCCAAAATTTCATGCTCTTCAAAGAATATGAGATATTCAAATGACACAACTGTGTGAGTCTATTATCACTGGTGGCAAAAACCTTATTTTGAGTAAATCAACTTTGATTTTTTTTTTAGCAATCTAAGATTAATTTGCTACACATTTTTGGTTTTCTTAAGCGTTTTATTTTATTTTGCGAGATTCTTGAAAAATTCCTGGGGAGTTTCTGGCTAAAAAAAGCAAGTTGAAAAGATGACACTTATCGGATGCTCAACAAGTCTTTGAAAACTTTCCTGGAATTTTTTTGTTCGTAGATTTTTCTAAACTTTAAGCTAGTTCCTTGATAGATTTGTTTTCAATGTCTGATAAAATCATCATTGGCGTAGGAACAGCCCCCTCCCCCCCAGATTTATTTTTTAAGATAATAATAAAAAAATAACATGAAACAAAATCTTCGCTTTCAAAGTACATGACCCTTGCGGGATTTTTTTAATGAAATATAAGCTTAACTGTCAAGGAATTTCGGCATGGCCGAAATGATGAATGGCACAAATTTAACCTGATGTAAAGTAGGGTAAAAGCACCGGTTTTTATCCAGCCTAAGAAAACATGTCAATAAAAATTAAATGGGAAGCCGTATTCATACTACAAATATGTGAAATGCAAGCTTTCAATCCATATTATGTATATAAAATATCAAAACTGAGCTAAAACCATGTTTTCGCTTTGAAAATCCCGTTGGTCAATATAGGCAATCGGAACCAGTTTCGGCCAGAGATTTAACTTCGGTTCCTAAATTGGCCAATTGCATTGATTTCTCATGAGAGTGGCCAAATTATGAGTGCTCTGGCCAAATTAGGTGTATGGGAGTTAAAATTATAAGGAAATGAATTGTTTTCTTGTGTTTTGAATCAATTTGGATGAGTAAATGAATGTAGCTCTATCATGTGAATGTGATCTGTTGAACACAAAAGGTTTCATGCTGATTGGCTATGTAAAACGGTGTATAATCCACTATGGCTACAACTGGCGTATGGCCAAAACCGGTGCTTCTACCCTAATGGAACAAAATCGATCGTAATGTTTTATTCCAGCAAAAAATTCTCTCTTGTTTTTTTTTTAGTATTTTCGCATGAATAAATTTAATGCTTAGACTTTATTTTTCCAAGAAAATTTATCATTTCATAAATTATTTGATTAATTTCCAACAGATTTGTAGCAGTTTTGTTCAAAAAACATTTTAATATTCCTTAAAGAATTTTGTTTTAATCAAATTCCTCATGGAATATTTAAGAAGGCTTCCGAAATTTTGCAAACCTCTTGAAAATTGGTCAAACAATATTGTGGAGCTTGTTCATACTTTCGAAGCCATTCCTTCTATGTCTACTTTTTATAAGTAAATTGAATCCGTAAAATGTTCCCAGATTTATCTAAAAAATGTTACTTAACCATTCAAAAGTTAAATTTTCCCTCGCAATTCCTTCAAAAAAATCATTGATACTGTCAAATCTAATAACTAATACATAGAATACGGAGAACAGTTTTCCAGAACACTTCATCAAAAGCCTTCAAGAAATATTTCCAAAATACTTTATAAATTGCGTCAAAAATTCTTCCATGCTTTTTTAGAAATTTTGCTTCAAATCCCCGATTCAATTCTTGAATAAGAATTGGGAAGAAATTTGTTTTTGCAATGTTTCTTTGATTATAACCCCCAGGAAAACTTGTGTTTCCGATATTATCATAGTGATAAACAAATTTGTAGAGAAATATGTAGTAAAATAACTGGGAAGAGGGAAAACATTTATTAGAATGTTCATAAATAAATTTTTATCGATTTTCCTTCAAACGCTTCTTTAGAAATAATTTTTACTCTTGGTTTGAAATTTTCTCATACGTATGGTTCTTGATTCCTGAAAGTCTATCAAAAATTATTCAACAAATTTTCAAAGTAATGCAAAAGTTTCCCCTAAGATTTAAATTTCTTACATTACGAATTTTATCACAATACATCTTCGGTAATGTTCTTAAAAATACCGGCATTATTTTCGCGTTAAACTTCTACAATACTACAAAATAGTTGATGATAGACCCTTCAAAAAGTTTGTTTGGAATTTCTGAAAGTGGGAAAAAATGGGTTTTATATCAAAATGTTAACCATAGTATCATGAAAGATTGGAGTACATATACCCAAGTAACACAATTGGTCATAAATATGTTCAAAATACACCTTTCATACATAACCGCTGTTTTTGTTCGAATGTCCAATACCAGATTTCATGCACATTTATAACCGAAAAAGCGCAAATCTGAAGGCTTTTAAAACATCTTCCTCGTCTCAATAGATGTTTTACAATACATATTTCATACTTTTGGAAGCATTCTGATTAGTTATATCAAAGTTACGTAATACATAATAGACATCAGTATGTTATAACCAAGTTATCTAGACGTAATCTAGAATGAGGGAATACAAGCACACATTGTGTTTTGCTTGAAATATTTTGACAGCTCAATTAATCGAAAACAAAACAAAAATAAACAGTGATTTCAATTGCAAGTACCTTGATCAAATGAAATCATGAAACATATTATTTTTTCTAACTAGTTTCAAATAAGCAAATATAAGACGACTTTTGTGTACATAGTGTATGATATTTCATGTGCCGGCTTAGATTTGGAGTGAAACCGAGTGTTGTACTCATTGATAATTAACGCGCCGTTCATTAGATGCGCAATTGCAATTCGTGTTCCGTGAAATCAATCAAATAGTGTTAAATTTTTGTCTCAAATGCAGGCGAGAAGCATGGTGACTTCTACCAGAAGTGTACAGTGCAGGTGAAAAGTGTTTGTAATGGTTAGTTATAATATACCTATGGCAATTCGATGTGTTTTCTTATTAATACAAATGTGATGCTAAAAGTATACTAAACTTAAGGATGGTGTCGAACGAATACTTGGTTTCCGTGCTGGAAATCGTCATTGTATTGGGGTTAATTTGTGAATTGCTTGGTTTTAAAATTGTACATTTATTATTATTTTGAACGGCAATGTATAACGTTATTGCTATGGAGAGATAGAAAAAAAAATGTTGTGTTCTGAATAATGTTTTAATTACGTATAAAATACGTGTTCACAGCAGCAAATTCACAAGCTCGAAGCATGCTGTTTCATTCATCTATGATGTCAAATATCGTCGTTGAAACTGTTCATTCACCATTGATAGCACCTGGCGGGTTTTATTGGATCAACTATTTTTGTGAGTATTTTCTGTAATTACATTTTTCGCTTTCGTGAATTATAATTTTGTTTGAATGTTCGCAACAGATTTTCATTGGCTTCAAAATACAATTAACTGCAAATTTGAAGAGCTACTGTTGACATTCAACCAATGCTAAATATGTTCTACAACTGACAGAAAAAATCATCATTATAACATCTTCATCAAAACAGATCAATACGGGATGTGCTAAATATGTTTTATATTTGTTGAATCAAATTATCATGCTTTCGGGAGCATCTTTATAACTTAAATTACTTCGATGGATTTTTGGTTGGCTGGAAAGATTTAGTCAAGTGATTTTTACATTAACTGGCCGGGAATATAACACGAATGGCATTTCTAGTTTGCCAGATTAATATGTTTTGCGTAAACATTGCCTGGACGGGATTAAAACCTAAGATGTATTGGATTCCAACTTTAAGACCTGAATAGAACTTCATCTTCAGATATCTGCTCAATATGATGTTTTCTGTGTTGCTTGGGTACAAAATATTAAATAAGATTTTAATTACAAATACTTTCAATAAAATTACCATCTAATTTAACACCATTAGTTTTCTATTATTGGAAGATTATGGACGAGAACGGTTTTTCCGGGAAACTGACTAGACTGATCAAAGCAACGATGGATAGTGTACAGTGCTGTGTGAAGATATCGGG
This sequence comes from Aedes aegypti, assembly GCF_002204515.2. NCBI lineage: Eukaryota > Metazoa > Arthropoda > Insecta > Diptera > Culicidae > Aedes > Aedes aegypti. Next base: position 145,528,683 of record NC_035107.1, read on the forward strand.
TGCTTTATCGGACCCGTTTGAAACACGCAAAGGACTTCGACAAGGCGATGGTCTTTCCTGCCTCCTGTTCAATATTGCGCTAGCAGGTGTTATGAAACGGGCGGGCTTCAACATGCGGGGCACGATCTTCAATAAATCCAGCCAGTTCATTTGTTTCGCTGACGACGTGGACATTGTCGGAAGAACGTTCCAGGTGGTTGCTGAACAGTATACCAGGCTGAAACGTGAAGCAGATCGGGTTGGATTGAAGGAAAATACGTCGAAGACGCAATATCTGCTGGCTGGAGGAACCGAGCGCGATAGAGCTCGCATAGGCAGACGCGTGACGATCGACGGGGATGAGTTCGCCGGAAGTCGTGCTTACTATGGACTCCACAAGACCTTGCGGTCTGGTAAACTTCACTTCCGTACTAAGTGTACCATGTACAAGACGCTAATAAGACCGGTAGTCCTCTACGGGCATGAGACGTGGACAATGCTCGAAGAGGACCTGCAAGCGCTAGGAGTTTTTGAACGACGTGTGCTTAGGACGATCTTCGGCGGAGTATGTGAGAACGGCGTATGGAGGAGAAGAATGAACCACGAGCTTGCGCAACTCTACGGTGAACCCAGTATCACGAAAGTCGCCAAAGCTGGAAGGGTACGATGGGCGGGACACGTTGTGAGAATGCCGGACAACAATCCCGCAAAAATGGTGTTCAACTCAAATCCGGCCGGTACAAGACGAAGGGGAGCGCAACGAGCTAGGTGGTTTGACCAAGTGGAGCAGGATCTTGGAAGTGTGGGGCGATCGAGGAATTGGAGGTTAGCAGCCATGGACCGAGTTAGTTGGCGTAACATTGTGGCTCAGGTCATGTCTTGAAGGACGTAGAGCCAGCAAAAGTAAAGTAAGTAAGTTTTCTATTATAAATGACGAAGAAGAAAGAAAATAAATAAATGTAGTAAATTGAGCGAGATGGATCAACTAGGTCCGAGCTCTAAAGACAGCAAAGAAAAAAAAATTCTACGGTTTAATTCTTGAATATTACGACATTTATTTAGTAAATTTTTCTTAATCATATTTAAGCGCTGCAATTATTCAAAAGATTTTAAAACATAGTTCTATCAACCCTTTTTTGGTATGTGTTTTGCTAGAAATCTGATATGGAGTGATTCGGAGTTGTGTTTGATCCTTCGACCTTGACGCTTGCTCCTGCGGGGGCGGGCGATGAGGGCAAGATCAAACATGTCGCGCGTCGGTCGAGTGAAAGTTAAAAAGTGCCGCGTTCGATTAGTTCTTTTGATCTTTCGACGTTGACGCTTGCTCCTGCGCAGTGCGTCAAGAAAGCCCGAGCAGTCGTCAGTTGTTTTCCCTCTCGGGTTGCGCGCCTATTTTCTCCGAGTGCTTTTATATTGCCGAGCAAACGAGTGAAGCTGAAAGTGGATTGTTGCTGCTCAAGGATGACGGATCAATAGGGTAACGACTGTTTATTTTGTTCTCAAACGCTAACAGTTGGCGCCAGCGGCAAAAATTACAGACAACAACCTTTCGAACAATCAGTTTCTATTACCGGCCGCCGAGCGGCGACAATGATGTTTGTATTCCGCTCACCGATCACGCTACGCTGGATTCTCAAATTTTCAACACAAGCGCATGGAAGAATGGTGGTCGGAGAACTGTCAAAACGTATGGAAAATAATTAAAATCGTAAATTGCTTGCAATTATTAAACTGAATCAAAAAAGCAGTGATTAGAAATCAAGTGTAAAGTGAATACATAACTGTTTGTGTTTAGTTCATCTTCCGTGGTGCTTTCTTTGCTTCAGGATTTCGTTTTTACTACCATTGAAAAAGAGCCATCTATTGCCTTTTGAGTTTTGAATATCGCCCTATTGGTGAGTTCGCTTCATGCTACTATTTCTAATCAATAAAATATGTATGACTGCACCTTTAATCGTTACAACGGTGAGACGTAAATATGATTTTTCAACAAACTTTGAAAGGTTCGTCACTGTGAGTGTCGACATAAATTCTGATTCATAAATTATTTATGTCTATTTTTTTTCAAAGCTCCTCTTTTTACCTTTTTTGTAATTTAAAAAAAAAAGTGTAGACTTGTGAAAGGTTCACTTTATTCAACAAATTTTGAAAGGTTCGTCACCTCAAGTGTCGGCATAATTTTTCTCTACATAGATATTGTTCATATCATATGAAAATATTATATTTACATATAAGCATGTTTATATCTCACAAATAATTATTTATCATGGTCTAATCGCTTATCAATGTGAATCCTGGGACCCAACGATCCTCCTCATTAACAAACATCCCTCCCAGTAACCTTTGTGGAGATGCAGAGGCAAAGACGGTCTCCAAATAGCAAAGGTTACACACTAACATTCCTTCCCCCAATCCCACCTGACTGCAAGGACGTGGCCAGCGCCGTTATTGAACATGTAAAAATAGAGGCACTGAATTATGCACACTGAAGAAGATTATGGCAAATTCCAGTCAAACTTCTAGTTGATTCTTTGTGCATTTTCACTGACTTTGGTCAATCACGGAATAGCAACCATTGATATGTGTAGTCAGTCTAAGATAAGCTAAGCTAAGCTAAATCTGATATGGAGTGATTCGAAGAGGAATTTGTAAAGCAATCCTTAAAAAATATTGAGATATATCTGGAGAAGTTTTAAGCCAAAAAATGGAGAGTGGATATTTTTTTTTGTTATTTATGGAAGAATCCTGAGATTACCATTACCAAAAAAAATGGAGTTATTTCTAGAGCCTGAAAGTATACTTGATGGAAGTTCTAGAGAACTTGTTTGAGAAGTTCGAGAATAAATTACAAAATCTTAGTAAATCTGGTAAAACATTTCTAAAATAAATCCCTGAATAATTGTAAGTAAGATTTAAAGCAACAAATCTCTGGTATTTTTTCCTAAAAAATCTTAGAGAAACAATTATATAATACTCTAAGAGTCTAAGAAATCTTTGAACATATTACTCAGGAAATCTTTGAGCATTTTCGCGGAAGAGTTTTTGAAAGAACAGTTGAACGCATTCCGCTAGGAAATTTATTCTTTAAACATTTCTTAGTTGAGCATTTATGAAAAAAAAATAAAAAAAAAACTAAGAGAGTTTTGAAGGAATGTGAGATGTTACTCCAAGATTATAGATAAATCTTAAATATAATTTTCTGTGAACAACTATAGATAAATCTGCGGAGAACTTCTGTGAGAAACCATGAATAACATTTTACAAATTGAATTATTTTTAATTGCTCATGAAATTCTTGTGGAATATTACGAGGAATCCTTACAGTTTATGCAGGAATTCTGGATATTTTTGCTGCGATTTTTTTAAACAATACTGTAGAGAAACTTTAGGAACAACTTCAAAAACAAAGTTTAAAAAACTGATGGTGAACTCTCTGAAAAAATCGTGAAATCAATCCTTGCTTGGTGATATTGAAGACTTGGTGAGACTCCTAGAATTTGTTGTACTATTTTTTGGAGAAATCCTCAGTAATTCCTAAAATCCTAAACATATTATTAAAGGACAACTGGAAAATACTTGACACTAACAATTGGAATTTATATGTATTAAGTTCGTAGATAACCTTCCAGGAAAAATAATTGAAACAATTGCCAACGCGTTTTCTGGCAGAATTCTTGAAGAGGTTTTTTAAGCAATTTGATAGAGATTCTTCGAGAAATTTTCTGGTGAGATCATAATACCTGGGAATGATTTTCCGTGGGAATCCCAGGACGAACTCAGTGAAAACTGGAAAAGGAGTTCTTGGAGAAAGCACTTGAATGCACGAAAAAAAAAATCATGGAGAAATTCCCGTATGAATATCACTGATGTGCCGCAATATGAGACAAAATTTAAAAAAAAAAATGAAATCAATACAAATCTATTGAAACTACGAAATTTGTGAAAATCATGATTATTGCGACCAACATTACTTATGTAAAACAAGTATATGCTAGGCCCCCTCCAGAAAAAAAAATCCTAGCTACGCCAATGAAAATCATTGGCAAATCCTACAATAGATCCTTTTGAAAGATTTAATGAATTTGAAAAATATCTTTTAAGATTGTGTAGCAATTGCAGTTATATAATATTTTTGTATCTTTTGCACCAGTATACATTGATTTTTCACAAACCACATCGATCATGGTATCAAACACGCAATAAATATAAGAAGAAACAACCTTCAGAACAACATCGTAAAATGTGTTATTTATCAACATATATGAAAAAAATTTTTGATGGACATCTTGCAAACTAAGTAAAACTCAAATTGTTCTTCTTGGCTTTGCTTTGTAGCCGTTGATTTTACAGCTATTCTAAGTAAGGCCCTAAACTTTCTGTAACTGTTGCTGTCAAAAAATAAAAAAGTGTCGCAAAAAAATTAAAAAAGTGTGTCAAAAATTTCAATAAATGTGACAATAACAAAATCTGGCAGGTTTTTTCTTCCACATTGTTCAATCTATAAGACCACCAACGTGGAAAACCGATATGATATCTCATGACACCTTTTTTGTTGACACAGTGTCCCTCCAGTTACGCAGCAGAGCTACACACATATAATATTCTCAATGCACATGTTGCGCTGGCTGCTGGGACTTCGTTTCCAACTGGATCGGTTGCTTTATGTTGAGCAAGTATCCGGTCTCCGCACGACATAAGTTAATCAATTGTCGGTTCGCTGCAAAGTGCCTGACTAAAGAAAACAAACCGAAAGCGACCACAAGTTAATAAATATCGAATTTCATAAATACATTATCCCTCACGTATAGATACCACCGGAGTATCACTGCTGTAGCGTTCGTAAATGTAGCGATAAATGTACAATGCGAGACTTCATTCGGTGGCACCAAATAGCAATCTGATCAAACATAATCAATCTGCTGTGGAAATATTTAGATAAACCAAATCACACATTTTATCTTTCGAGTGGAATATTGAACTGCTGGTGTGTGACACCAGGCAGATAATATCATATAAACTCAATACATGGGTATCTATCAGGGCCAGATCAAGTCACATTCATGATATTATCTACCTTCTTGTTTTTGGATGTCTTTTTTAAATAATTTTATGTTACAATCTGTCATGACATAACAATCAGAAGACGACATTGCAGGGTTTGTATTTCCCCTCATATTATCTGCCAGCATCTTTCCGTGAAATCAGAACCGGCCCTGATTGCAACGAGCCGTTTATGATCCATGATGATGTGTATCGACTCCCGACCGGGAAACACAAAATCTCCGTCCGTGTTTCTCTTTCTCGTGTCTTGCCACACTCGCTGCTGTGATTGGTCGTTGAGTGGTACCAATCGTGGCGCTTGTCCACGCCCATTTACATCCGCACCATATGTATACAACGAGCGAATCGCCTACTGCGATGCGATGCGAAGATGGTGATTGCCCAAGCACTTGACTCGAGTCGATTGTTCGAGCAGTATCGAAGCACTCTTATCAGCAAATTTCGGCGAATCAGATGAATGCGCCGTTTCTCCTCCATCAGTTTTGCTTGATAACGCTGTTTGCTAGCCAACGACTGTATAAATCGATGCTCGGTTACGGTGTGTGTGAATCATTCGTTCGTTCCATAAATAATCCGCTAATCCATCGAGCTATGACGAAATTGCATGAGTCCGAAAATAACCCAAAATGGGATTAAAAAGTGCTTTAGCCAAACTCAGGTTGAATCACGTGTTGTAATGATTGATCAGAGCGATGAGTGAGGCAGTTTTCAAAATATAACAGTATATAACACTTGAAAAGTACCTTTATCCGGGGTAACATTGGTCAGTTTTTCAGATATTACATTTTTACATTTGAAAATGTGAATGTTTATATTTTTCAAACAGGTATTATAAAACGGTGTACCGTAATCCGGGGTAACATTGATCATTTTTATGAACATTTCCTAAAAAAACATTTGAAAATGCATATGTTACAAGTTTCATATTTTTAAAACAAGAACCAACACCCATTGCTCGTGTCTATATATATTTTGTTTCTGTTTTCTGATAGTTTAAAGCATGTTTAAAAAATATTTCAAGTGATGTTTTTATTAAGCTGATATGGGGTAACATTGATCACCTATGAAATCAACGTTCGGTAATATTAAAAATGTAATTACTTACTAAAACCATGGTCCCTGAAGCCGAATATGAAGGCCAAATTCTTACAAGTCATATACTTTTTGATTTATCTTATCTTATAATTAAAAACACCTTGAAATGTGAAATATGCCTAAAGGTAGGCAATTTGCTAAGAAAATTTTGCAATATTTATAGAAATTTGTGAATTATACTGAATTATACTGAAACTGGAAGTTTCGACAGCGGTATCGTTTTCAGCGATGTCAATTTTAGGAACAATTGCATTTATCTTGTTTTCAGAACTCACGTGAGACATGGTTCTTTGATAGTGTCAAGCTCAATCATAAAAAGCAATGTTTCCAAAGTTGAAAAATTCCTGCAGGAACACAACTTGATTTTTGCAAAACCCAAATTGTTTATTAGCTCATGAAAAGAAGAAAGATAATCACCATTCATGCATTGAAAATATTTCATCGATAAATGTTGATACGAGCTTTTTACGAAGAGGGTCATTGTGATCAATTTTATCCCGCTGATCAGTGTTACCTCGGATTACGGTATCTTTGATAATGCGGGTAACACAACATATTAAGTTAAAAAACATAGTTTCTGTTAATCAGGTAAGCAAAATAAAGGCAAAAGTAAAAAGTGATAGTATCACATTTCATGTTGGAGCTAATTTTGTTCGAATTGAAAACATAAAATATATATGAGAATTAAGTATGTTTAAAACGTTTACAAACAATTTGTTCTACGCTCACTAGTTAATAATGCTTTAAAGAGTTCGTCATTTATCCTTGACAGCCTATTATACCGAAAAGTGTTTTACAAGTTGAGGCCATTTATGTATTCAATATCAGAAATTTCAAAATAACGTTCAACGTCTAAAAGTATGCAACTCCCTACATACTTTATGATTGATTTATGTTGAATTGAATGTCGAAATTTTTATTTCTTTTAGTACAAAGTCACGGCCTGCACGGCCTTCCTGATAATTGCGATGTCCTTATCGATATCATTATCGTTGACCTCAATATGAACCCATTTCCTCATAATTTGAGGAGAACAAACCGAATTAAAAGGAACATTTGATACTTGTAATCCATTAATATATGTTACAGAAAATCTATCATGTGGCAAAACTAGCAATTATTTTAATATTCGATATTTTTTTAGAGCCCACCTACTAATTCTCGGATTTGTACAAGAGCAATACAATCGGTATTTTTTTTTATTGAATTCCCGCCAAATAAACATGAACTCTTTCAATAACATAAACAATGTTTAATGTCTAATGTTTCTGATTCAAAATTATGAAGTTTCGATTCAAGCTCATCTATTTTCAAATTGAAGAAACTGATTGGAGTAAGTTTATTTATTTTGAAGTAACCTGGCTCCAATCCCATATGAGCTGGCATCACAATGGAACTAAGTTTCAGCATGTGGATTTAAAATTACTGAAAAAGGAAAAGCTACTAGTTTCTGTTTTAGAAGATAGACAGATCCATTTTGCTCTTTATCAAAATAAAATACCGCATTTTTTTTTTTTTTTTTTTGATAAACTATTCAGAAGTCTAGCCAAAAATTGCAAAATTTTCGATAAACTTTCTAAAATAACTTGTTAAGCCAAGAGAACGTTGTGCATCTTAGCAATATAAAGGTTCAGGAAAATGATTCCTCAATGACTTTTGTTCGGTCAACTCCTCTACTAGCAGCTTAAATTATTTTACCGCAAATCCTGATTACTTTTTTGTTTCTTGATATTTTAACACCATTTTTTCACAAGTTCTCAAAAAAGTTTTCTAGTTTTAGAGTCTGTGTCGATATTGACCATTTGTCTTCTTGACGATATTCCGGAATTCTTTGAGTGACCGACGCGTTGCCATAACCCACGTATATATCTCAGGCTTCATAATCCTTCGAGCCGGATCAATGATCGAGCGTGGAGCTCAAGATTGCCGGCCACCGGAGGTTTTTCTATCCGCTATCGCTAATAGCGATGCACCAAATCACGGGAACGTGAACTTCACTATCACAGCACTTCACCGCGTAGTAAAAGTGGTGGTTATTCACCGAAATCGGTTCCACAATTTGCACTTGAACTTGATTTTAAAACTATTTATAAATATTTACAATTATATACATTTGATCAGCAAACTGATCAGTTGAATGTTTAACGTTAAACTTGCGACGATCGACGCGCCACCATATTTCATACAACGGAGGTTATTAGAACTAACTTGGAGGTGATGTTTTGGAGGTTATTTGGCAATTTGGAGGTTAAAATCACCTCCAAACACTAGCGATTTTGCGGTGAGATGTTGACGTTTGATCTCGAATAAGAATAAAATAAAATATCTCTTAAGCACCGAGGAGCAAAACTTCAGGCTGTAGGATTGACTTGAAATTCCATTATTCATAAATCTTTGGAAATTATTGTCGCATTGGAAAGAACCATATGTTCGCCACGCAAAAAAAAAAATGATTTTCAATACTAAACTGCAGCGTTTCTATAATAAATTGTACAAGGATTTGTGTTAAAATTGGAAATAATACTAGGTTGAGAGCTATGTTATCAAAAGGATGAAAACTCCAGTCGTCCATCACAACACCAAACTGTTTGACGTTTTTCGCGATGCTGTACCATACAAACGCAAGCGTCTAAATCTAGCACCCAAACTGCCGTGGTGGTCACCTGAGCTCCGGTATCTCCGAAACGTTTTGCGTAAGGCCCGAAAGCGCTTTTTCCGTTCAAGATCCAACGAAGATCGTGAAAATCTCAAGTCTCTTGAAGCGCACTATAACGAGTGTCAAATCTTGTCTTTTCAAAACTACATAAATCGAGTGGAATCAAATTTGAAACACAACCCATCCAATCGCGCAATCATCTATCCGAACAAATGTGTTACTGTGGATCGTCGCTGCAAATGGCAATGAATCGGCTGACCTTTTCGCGAACTTTTTCAGCAGCGTATACAGTACCAATTCCCCAACACTCTCTGCAGCGACTCGACAATGTATTCGTACACATGATGTGAACTTACCTCTCCATAGTGTAACGGAACAAGATGTCAAGGCTGAGCTCATAAAGCTTGATGCTGACAAAGGCGCTGGGACAGACCGTCTACCTTCTAAAGTCTCGAAAGAATGTGCAGAGTCTCTGAAAACACCCATCAGCATAATCTTCAATCGATCTCTCGATGAGAAGAAATTCCCTACTGTTTGGAAAACTTCATCGATAACTCCCATCCACAAATCTGGAAACTACAGCTCCTTGGAAAACTATCGCGGTATCTCCATATTATGCTGTGTCACCAAGGTATTTGAGAAGATAATACATTCCGTTCTGTACAACGCTACATCAAGTACCGGTTTCGGACCGACAACACGGGTTCATGAAGAAGCGTGCAACAGTGTCCAACTTGATGTGTTACACCAACTTCCTTTCAAGAGAAATCGAAAACCGCAATACGTGTCAATACGATTAACGACTTGGGTGTCATCATTGATAGTAAGCTGAAATTCTACGAACATATCAACATCATAACAGCCAAAGCGTTCTCAGTTCTTGGGTTTGTACGACGTAATACCAGGCATCACAATCTCATCTGATCACTTTGATCATCTTCGGATGGTGAAAGATATTATCAGCAATCCAAGAGCGCTCTGATATGATTCCATCTCTCTATCAGATGATGATCTTGAAGCTTGTTTGGTGACATATGTAGGTATGGGTATATTTCTGATTTAAATTTGATTACACTGATATGCTGCCATAGCTATTGTATGGATATATTACTCCGTTGAGATGTCTTAAATTAGTAAATCCTACATGGTGAGCATTTTCTGAATAAGTTAGATCCGTAGATGAACCGCTGAGTTTGGAAATGAAAAAATATGAAAAATAGTGCTTAAACTGATTGAACATTGATTTAGTTCTGATTTCAAACACTTCCAATGAGCCCTTGCGTGTCGCAAATTCAGGATTTTTCTACCAATGAGGTGTGTTTGGAACAAAATAGTAAAAAATCGTTTGCATGTTATGATTGAGACAGCCGATAAACAAAAAATTATGTTTAAGCTTCCAGTCGCAACCTTCAGTAAAATAAATTGTATTACGGAACAATTAGTAACTCTGAAATATTATGAATGTATCACAAAGGGAACTTTTATTCAATTTTATATGATGGATATTATTTTGCACGATCCAAAGTCGTCCTATTCTATGTTTCATTATTTAAGAAGGATTTCCGCTCAAGCGCTCCATTTCCTAATCTTAATGCTTGAGATTTACGTTTGTGGTCTTCGAGTTTTGTAAAAGAAAATACACATTATATGCGTGGCCGCAATAGAATGCATCCAAACCTATAAACATATAAAATGTTAAATTTTATTTCTTCAAGGAACGAATCATCTACTGACTTCCATTGATTGGTGTCTAGCAGATAATGTTCAATTAGGTCAGAGAGTACCCGGACCCGGACGTGACAGCTGGACTGATTAGAATCTCTCTGTTATGGCTTTTTGATACAAGGATTGCTCAGATGATGAGATTTCATCTTGAAACAAGAGAGTCAAAGATGAAGTTCAAAAATCGATCAAAGAGCTCCAAGATAATATTTTAATATTTGATCCGTATCTAGCTCAGAAGATCGAAAGATGAGATAAAATGCAATGCCTGCGTAATACACAATTATTTCACGACGTGTACAAGTTGAAAACTTTGTATTGCTCTTTGGTGCGTAGCATTCTGGAACATGCTGCTTGTGTTTAGTCGCCTTACCATACAACACTGGAAATTCACATTGAGAAAGTACAGTGTTAAGTTACGCCCTCAAGTCGCTTCCATGGAATGATCCGCAAAATCTTCCTCATTATGAGAGCCGCTGCAAACTGATCGATCTTTCACGAAGACGAACTAAGCTGAAACAAAAATGTTCGTATTTGACCTCATAACCGGAAACATTGACTGCTTTGTTCTTCTCAACGATGTAATGTTCTTTGCACCGAGCCGAAATTTACGTGGAAGATGTCTCTTAACGACGGGTGCACACCGCACCAGTTACGGACAAAACAGTCCCTCCACTAGTTGCATCTAGTGCTTCAATGTTGTGAACGATCAATTTGATTACAACAGGTCGAAGACGATTTTTAAACGTAAAATTAAGATTAAGATAATAAGAACAGTATGTGGGATATTAAAGGAATCCAAGACGGTGTCAAATAAATAAATAAATAAATATAAATAAATAAATATATGTTAAATAAATAAATAAATAAATAAATAAATATAAATATAAAACTTCAGTGCAGTCTGTCTTTAACGCTTTGAAATATCTTACAAACAACTTTAAAGCTTGAGGATACAACATTACGACGGCATCAGTATTGTCAAAGTAACATAGTTAATCAGGTAAACTGTACAAAGCAGTGTTTTTTCGCAATAGGGTGATATTCAAAACTGAAAAAAAAAGATGGCTCTTTTTCAGTGGTAGTAAAATCTAAATCTCGAAGCAAAAAAAGCACCACGGAAAATGAACTAAACACAAAAAGTTATGTATTCACTTTACACTTGATTTCTAATCACTACTTTTTTGATCCAGTTTCCTAATTACAAGTAATTTACGTATTTCATTATTTTCCATACGTTTTGACAGTTCTCCGACTACCATTCTTCCATGCGCTTGTGTTGAAAGTTTGAGAAATTTGAGAATCCAGCGTAGTGCGATCAGTCAGTAGAATACAAACAACAGTGTCGCCGCTCGGCGGCCAGTGAAGGAAACTGAATGTTCAAAAGGTTGTTGCCTGAACTTTTTGCCGCTGGCGCCAACAGTTAGCGTTTAAGAACGAAATAAACAGTCGTTACCCTATTGATCAGATGAAGTTAAGTACATATCTAGGGCTCATGCTATATAAGAATTTAACCTTTAAAATCGCATGCATGAGGGCGATATTCAAGCCAAATGTATAGTAAAACAATATGTAAGAAATGTCTCTAGTCCACTTACACTGTTAAAAAAAATCGATTCTTTGCAAGCATTAAGATTAAGCTTTTGATCTTCAAACAAATATTTCAGGCCAGCCATGTTGTATACTGTACCATATGGACTAGCTGTTGTAATACCAGGAATAAGTAAATTTAAAGCGTTTTTTTCTCTTATAAGCAGGTAAAATCCTCACCTGTAAAAATCTGAACTGCTACGGCAAATGAAATGTAAAATGTTGTTGACAAAATTTTAGTAAAATCTTAAATTTGATTTATGAAATAAGCCTAATTCGCTGCTGACAAGTAATTTCTCGGCCTATCTTGACGCATGGGAAATTTCTTCAAGGAATCGATCAAGCATACGCCTTTTTTCTGATCGCAGTACGCAGTTGAAAAGAACTGTCACTTCAAATGGGAGTCGCTGTAGAAAATTTCTGCAAGGAATCGGCGAGAAATGTCTTCAGCGATTCCTTTTCAGTAGCAAATCAGGCTATAAGGATGATAGTGTTGTCTAACATAGAACATCTAGATTGTAAATCATCGTGTGTAACAAATTTTAATAGTAGTAACTTCATTAAATCAAAAACATTTAATCTCAACCGTTCTGCAGTTTATCTAACACTACCCTCGTTCGTTTGCCTTCCCATGATAAATCGTCTATCTTTTTTTTAATTTCTTTATTAGTATCATTTCAAACATTAATTCATTTCTTATATCTAGGTGTTCTGTGTTATTAGAAAACACTATCATCCTAATTTGGTAAAACAAATTTAAGATTTTATTAACATATTGTTAACAATATATTGCATTTCATTTGCCGTAGCAGTTCAGATTTTTTACAGGTGTGTTGATTTCACCTGCTTATAAGAGAAAAAAAAGTTTTTAACTACTTAACCTAAACATATAACGCATAAATCGTGGCAATAGAAGATTGTAACGATTTTTGCCTGAAATCATTATTTATTTTATTTGACATTTGTTCCAATGTTTTAACATTGGATATTCTATGTAACTCATTGGTACTATACCAGGGAGGAAGTTCCAGAATCATTTTCAAAATTTTATTTTGAATTCTCTGCAGAGCTTTCTTCCTGGTATTACAACAGCTAGTCCATATTGGTACAGTATACAACATGGCTGGCCTGAAAATTTGTTTGAAGATCAAAAGCTTATTCTTAAGACAAAGTTTTGATTTTTTATTAAATAAGAGGATAGAGACATTTTACATATTTATTACATTTTGCTTGAATGCTCTCAATGTGATTGTTGGTAGTTAAATTCTTATCTACCATGAGCCCTAGATACTTAACTTTATCTGACCAATTTATTGGAACCCCTCTCATTGTGACAACATGTCTACTTGAAGGTTTCAAATAATAAGCTTTTGGTTTATGTGGGAATATTATACGTTGAGTTTTGGAAGCATTAGGAGAAATCTTCCATTTTTGCAAGTATAAAGAAATTGCAATCGACTACAGATGACACGCAGGCTTTGTCCTTTGGCGGAGAGGCCTGTATCATCCGCAAACAAGGATTTTTGACATGCCTGAGGTAACTCAGGTAAGTCAATTGTGAAAATATTGTATAATATTGGTCCCAAAACACCAGCTCTTACAGAAAGTATTTCAGATCTGGATTTCTGATAATTAACCTGAAGTGTACGATTTGACAGATAACTTTGAATTATTCTAACAATGTATGTTGGAAAATTTGAGTTTTTTAATTTTACGATCAAACTTTCATGCCAAACACTGTCGAATGATTTTTCTATGTCTAGAAGAGCAAGATCAGTAGAATAGCCTTCAGATTTGTTGGAACTGATCAAATTTGTTACACGGAAAGGTTGATGAGTGGTGGAATGTCCATGGCGATTTTTGTTTCTTAATTGTGCAAAACGTTTCTTGATTTCTTTCTGCAAATCCTGCCATGTAATTTTTATAGCAGGATCGCGAGTGCGTTGAAATTGCCTTCTCCTTACGTTTTTAAGACGGATCAAGAGTTTAAGATCATCGTCTATGATCACGGATTCAAATTTTGGAATTGCAATGCTCCTGGCTTCAACAATGGAATTTGTTAAGTTTCAAGATCATTGTCAATATCAAGATTTGTTTGTAAAGAAATGTTATCATCAAGATTAGAGACAAAATATGTGTCATATATATTCCAGTCGGCTCGAAAATAATTGAAAGTGGAGCTGATAGGATTGAGAATCGCTTGGGATATTTGAAATGTAACAGGGACATGATCAGAATCAAAATCAGCATGAGTAATCAGTTGGCTACAAAGATGAATAGAGTCGGTTAAGACCAAATCAATCGTAGATGGGTTTCTGAAAGAGGAAAAACATGTAGGGCTATCAGGGTATTGAATAGAGAAATATTCTGAAGAGCACTCATCAAATAAAATTCTGCATATTCCTGTTCATTTTGTTACTTGGGACGTGTGTTCAGCAACCATATCATTAACTGAGTCCTCAGAGGTTGCCCTGCTTACCACATTGCATATTATCACAAAAGAAACAAGCTTGGAACCAATCACCGCTCTCACTACTGGCGTGTTTCAGAACATTTTTTGTCTTTGTAAAAACTTTAGCCACCCACCTAAGAGAACGGGTATCGCTGTCATACACTTTTCCATTACGCTGTGATTTTCCCCTCGATCATTCTCCGCACCGCAACGAAACATGTGCAACAAAATACAGATGTCAATATTGGTACAAACCAAGGAAAATGGATATTTATTTTAGGGATGCTACACGAAGATGGATTTTCCGAGCGCGTTCTGCGGCCAAATCGAGGCGAGCTGCCATGCTCTGGATGCTGCTGACCGCCACATTCTTCAGTAGCATTTCAGCGTCGAACGGTTTCGGAAGTTGCTAGGAGAAACACGTGACGCGTTTCAATCCTCGTTCGGTTGTGGGTGAAATGTTATCCGTTAGCAATCTACTCAAGTGTGACGACGGCAATGGCAGAAAACGAACTAACAGTGCTGGAGAGGTCGTAGAAGGAAGTGTCGGTGCAATTGCCAAATCCGGTGTCGTTAGTTCCAGTTCCGTGGCGAAAGCGAGTTCTTTTTGCAACAGTGTTCAAACGTCAAGGATACCGAAATGTGCACGCTGTCGAAATCACGGAGTGATATCAGGATTACGTGGTCACAAGAAAAATTGCACCTACCGAAATTGTAGGTGTCCGAAATGTGAGCTGATTCTGTCCCGACAGAAAATCATGGCAGCACAGGTTAGTTTTGGACTTGGTAGCAACAATCGAAAAGGCTGAAGGTCAACTGTAACTCATTGGTACTATACCAGGGAGGAAGCTTCAGAATCATTTTCAAAATTTTATTTTGAATTCTCTGCAGAGCTTTCTTCCAGGTATTACAACAGCTAGTCCATATTGGTACAGCACACAACATGGCAGGCCTGAAAATCTGGTTGAAGATCAAAAGCTTATTCTTAAGGCAAAGTTTTGATTTTCTGTTAATAAGGGGATAGATACATTTTACATATTTGTTACATTTGGCTTGAATGCCCTCAATGTGATTTTTGGTAGTTAAATTCTTATCTAGCATAAGCCCTAGATACTTAACTTTACCTGACCAATTTATTGGAACCCCTCTCATCGTGACAACATGTCTGAAGACATGTCGTGAAGGTTTCAAATGGTTTATGTGGGAATATTATTAGTTGAGTTTTGGAAGCATTAGGAGAAATCTTCCATTTTTGCAAGTATGAAGAAAAAATATCCAAACTTTTTTGCAATCGACTACAGATAACACTCGGGCTTCGTCCTTTGGCGCTAACGAGGATTTTTTGACATCCCTGAGGTAACTCAGGTAAATCAGTTGTGAACATATTGTATAATATTGGTCTCAAAATGCTGCCTATAGAGGAACACCAGCTCTTACAGGAAGTCTTTCAGACCAGGAGTTCTGACAATTAACCTGAAGTGTACGATTTGATAGATAACTTTGAATTATTCTAACAATGTATGTTAGAAAATTAAAGTTTTTTAATTTTACAATCAAGCCTTCAGCCAAACACTGTCGAATGCTTTTTCTATGTCCAGAGGACCAAGACCAGTAGAATAGCCTTCAGATTTTTTGGAACGGATCAAATTTGTTACACGTAAATGGACATTCGCCATGGCGGAATCCGAACTGTTCATTGGCAAAAATTTAATTTTCGTTGATGTGGGCCATCATTCTGTTCAAAATAACCTTTTCAAAAAGTTTACTGATGGAGGAAAGCAAACTGATTGGACGATGGCTAGAAGCTTCTGAAGTTTTTTTATCTGGTTTTAAAATTGGTATAACCTTAGCATTTTTCCATTTGTCAGGAAACTATGCTAATTGAAAACATTTATTAAATGTATCAACCAAGAATGATAAGCTACTTTCTGGAAGTTTCTTGATGAGGATGTAGAAAATTTCATCATCGCCAGGAGCTTTCATATTATCGATTTTTTTAACCCGTATAGGCCTGAGTGAAAGTAAAAATTCTAAAACCCTCACCGCTCAGCGAATTCTTAATGGATTCAAATGATTTTTTGTCAGTATACTGGCACATATATCTTATTTCTAGAAGTGGACAGAAGAACGCGGAAATATTCCTGTGGTCAAAGTTATTCCGGTGGATCACTGGGTCAGGTCGGGTGAGAAGGGTACTGTGCGTATATGCCCCTTGAGGTAGGCAAATTTCAAGTCACAGATTTTTTTCCGGAATCCGCTATAATGTGGCCACTACATGACGGAATTTTAAGAAAATTGCATCAGTGTAAACCTTTTGAGAAACGATTGAATTGAATAACTATGAGTATTGCATTTGATTTATCCTACAAATGACCATTTTTGGGTCCAGAGACGCCTCAAACTTACGATAAAGTGGCCAATTTGTATCTGAACATCTGTGACAAGCTTATGGGAATGCAATAAAGTGCACAATTATGTTTGATTTCTTCTTTTCGAGAATTGAAACGAATTAGTATCCAACAAATCTATAGCCGGTACTTCCAGGCACTACGTCCGAAGGACCACATCCGGTATATTTTAAACGGTGCAAAACTCTTCATTTATAATGTTGAATGTCAATTCTTAATGATTTATGCAAATTAAAATGATTGCCATTGCAAATAAATGAAGGTAACTTTGCATGTCCTAAAAAATAGCCCTTTTTTACTCGACTTGACCCAGTGACCCACCGGAATAACTCCGGCTACAGGAATATTTCCGAGTTCCTCTGGCCACTTCTAGAAACTAGATATGTGGGCCAATGAACTGACAAAAAATCATTTGAATCCGTTAAGAATTCTCTGAGCCGTGAGGGTTTCAGTATTTTTGCTTCCACTCAGGCCTATACGGGTTAAGACGGATCAAGAGTTTGAGATCATCGTCTATAATCACGGATTCAAATTTTGGAATTGCAATGCTCCTGGCTTCAACAATGGAATTTGTTAAAGTTTCAAGAGCATTGTCAATATCAAGTTTTGTTTGTAAAGAAATGCCAACATCAAGATTAGAGTCAATATATTTCAGTCGGCTCGAAAATAATTGAAAGTGGAGCTGATAGGATTGAGAATCGCTTCATGGGATATTTGTAATGTAACAGGGACATGATCAGAATCAAAATCAGCATGAGTAACTAATTGGCTACAAAGATCACTAGAGTCGGTTAAGACCAAATCAATCGTAGATGGATTTTTAGAAGAGGAAATACCTGTAGGGCTATCAGGGTATTGAATTGAGAAATATCCTGAAGAGCACTCATCAAATAAAATTCTGCCGTTGGAATTACTTTGAGAATTATTTCATGACCGATGTTTGGCAAGTCACTTTGGAGCAAATTAAATTGCTATCCAGAGCATTGAAAAGGCAAATAGGCAGCTATGAAAGTATATTTACCAAGCTGTGTTTCAACTGAAACACCTAAAGTTTCAAAAACTTTAGTTTGAAATGACGAAAACAGTTGATGTTTTATACGCCTATGAATGATGATTGCAACTCCCCCACATGCCCCATCAAGTAGAATTGCGATAAACAAAAAAGTTAGGATCTTATTTTAGTTTAGATCCAGGTTTTAAATATGTTTCAGTAATAACTGCTATATGCACAAATTAAGCAGCTCGTGCTCTTTACCATTCAAAGAACGAGCATTCCAATTTAAAATATTTAAATTATTATTTATTTATATTATTTAACAATTTGATTAGTAAATTTTACACCAACTTGGACTGCTTCAGTCATAGTGGTGGCTCTGAACATTGCATCAATCATTTGATTCAATTGTTCAATTAGCAAAAAATTTAGAGGGAGACATAACACTTGAAGTGATGATTTTCCGTTAGAATTTTCGGTAGACGAAGAGGCGGAGTAGATGTTACCTGTGGCGGTAGGGTTTTTTTTTTCATTTGATTTGAAACAAGTAGAATGGGTACTCATAGCATGAATGGGGGAGGCGTTGAAATTACCTGCTACGATATCGACGAAGGATTTTCCTTGGGTAAATACATTCGAAATTTAAAGATTCGAACGGCTACCCGACGGATTAAAATTAGTTTGTGAATGCGCATGATTATAATCTTCCTGATGGGTATGATTCTTAATCAAGCGATCGTTGACTGAAAAATGAGCATTGTTCGATACTCTACCAGGGAAATTCCGGAAACGACCGTTATCGTAACGGATATTACTGTTCTTCTGCCTGGCACGAGCCTCGACGACTTGCCTACGCGAAGGACAAGCCCACAAATTTTACTTATGATTGCCCCCGCAATTAGCGCATATGAACTTATCGGTATCTTCCTTCACCGGACAGACGTCCTTAGCATGAGAAGAACCTCCGCAAATCATGCATTTATCATTCATGCGGCAATGTTTTGTTTCATGACCCCACTTTTGGCACCGACGGCACTGAGTGGGGTGCTGGTTTTTGGAAATATTCCCATGTCAAACAGTATTGCTTTTTCTAAAGCTTTAATATGATTTAGATCACTTCTATTGAAGTGAACTAAATAATATTCTTGAGAAAGCCCTTTCCGAACAATGCCAGATTCTCTTTTTCATAATGATTACTTGGACTGGGTAAAATCCAAGTAAAGCATTTATTCCTTTTTCGATTTTTTCAGGTGACTTATAGTCACTTGAGAGACCTTTCAAAACAACTTTGAACAAACGTTCAGTTTTGTCGTTATAAGTAAAATAAATATGCGCATCTTCTCTTCAAGATGTTTGAGAAGAAGTTCGCGGTCTTTAAGATCCGGCAAAACGCGACAGTCTCCTTTGCAATTTGGAAAAAGACCTTGATTCTCATAATGGAGTTCAAGATCTCCTGCCTAAATCCCCCAAATTCGGAACAACTGACCACGATAGGCGGCACTCTTTGTTTCCTCACTTGAATCAAAGAGCCTGGACTAGGGGATGCTTCGATTTTATGTGCGAAAAATTTGTCTAATGCATCGAATTAATTGCTCATTTCGATGCAATTATCAACATTAACCATTTCACCCTTGGATGGAAGCGCGCATTCTGGATAAACGTCTTTTCTTCCATTTTTACCACGTTTAGTGCCAGTTTTTAAACACAGCTTTTTATAAGGAAGTTGTGAATTCAGAGATTCACCCTTGCTTTTTTCGTGGTTGCATCCATGTTCAATGTTCAGTGAATAAACGGAAGAAGAAGTAACCTTCTAAGAGGTTTATTTTCCCTAGACGGTGTCCAAGAAGGATTACCACCGCTAGCTTCCACTAACGGGTCCAAGGAAAAATCGATGGCTCGAGTTCAAACAAGGATCGAAAAGGGACCAATAGTAGAAAAAATGGTAATGAAATGTACTGTTTTAGGAATACTAAAAAGTACCGTTTTTTCTACTCACTGAGAAGTACCGTAAAACGGGGTGTCTTTGATAATGCGGGTAACTTTGATAGTGTGGGACCCACCACATACTAAACGAAATAAGATAATATCTGTTAATCAGTTAAGCAAAACAAATGCAAATGTAAAGAATATTAGTAAGACACTTCATGTCATCTTTTTTCATTTGAATCGAGAACATTTGAGACTAAATGTACGAATTTTAAAAATTGATGCAACTTTAGCAATTTCGAAACGTTTACGAACAATCTGTTCTACAATCACTATTTGATGTAGTTTTGAAAAGTTCGTCACTTATATTTAAAAGCCTAGTTATAATAGAACTTGAATATGGTCTCAAATCTCTTAGTGAACAAACTGGGACAATTTTTGTAATCTGAGTCAGAAATTTCCATATTACGTTAAACGCCTAGAGATATGCAACGCCCTATAAATGTTACGTAATTCACTCAATTTTGTTCCATTATCAAAGTAACCCCAGAACAGAAAACCGACTTTCGATTATACTAAAAAATTATATATCCATTCAAAATAAATCTCTGCAATCGATAGCGAATTTGTTTTAAAAATATAAATTGTAATTTTTTGAAACAGCATACATGAATATTCAAGTTTTCTTGGAAAAAAAACTATCAAAGTTACATCGTTTTACGGTTCTGTCCCAGACAACCAAAATGTACGTATAACGAAATCAAAATTTCACTTATGAGATGTCGATAAAAGGCCATCTACGTAAAAAAGTGGAATATACGGGACAAACAAAATGTTCAAATGAACTAAAAAACGCGTTTTATGCGAGCATCTCATCAATCTGACGATTTTATCCACCGTGTTTTGCGGGTTTGATGTAATTTGTACGAGTTATTATGTGAACATTTTTGCGACTTCTGGTTGTCTGGGGTTTTATTGTTTTAGGTATTTTTAAAAACTTCCGAAACTTGTAACCTTCTGAGTGACTGGGTCACCAAGTGGCTCGGTAGCTTAGTTGGTGAGGCGCGCTTCTAGTATAGAAGAGTCCTTTGTTCGAATCCCTGGTCGAGCACGTGGATTTTTTTTTCATAATTTCACCAATAATTTATTCACCTTTTTCTACGCGTAATGGGTTAATTAATTTAATTACTACGAGGATTGGAATACCGAAAATCTCAATATATGCGTCAATATATCTTGATTAAGTCTGCTGTGTCCAGGGCTTTATCTGGAAGTTTACCTGTTATTTGTGTATTTATTTTTTTTTTTACAAAAAAATTGAAAGAGGGAAAAACCCCTTTGAGTTATTTTCATTGGAAATCATTGGAAGCCGTAATCTTGAAACACAACAATCGGCGTTAAGTAAGGAGTGTCATCGAAAGCTAGTGAGGGAGAGAACCAACATCGAATCCAACGTAACATCTGAAAATAAACGTAAAAAAAGCACAAAGGGTATCAAACCAAACATGAGATCTCATTTATATACTGAAACAAAAGTTTCATTACATGATACCATTTTGGAATAGGTTGATCCAAATTTACTATATTGTTGATTAATTTATTTCTTGGAGTAATGAATTTGTCACACTGAAATACTATATGATCGATGTCTTCATAAAATTCCCCAGAATCGCATAAATTAGAATCTTTTATGTTGATGCGAAACAAATGGCTGTTACAAATATAATGGTTTGACATCAATCTCGAAAAAGAGCAAATAAAATTTCTACTTGCTGGCATATTTCTGAACCATGGAAAATAATTTACTTTCGGACAAATAGAATGATAACGTCCAAAGTCCTATATCGCACGAATTTCAACACGTTTGCCAATCCAAAAGAGATTGAACTTTAAATTTTGGATAAAATTCAGAAGGAAATATGTTACGGCTGTAAATTATTCCATTATGAACACAAAATTTAGCAAGCGTATCTTCCTGTTCATTCCCATAAATGTTACAATGAACAGGAATCCAAACAAATTTAATGATAAATCCTCGAGAACAAAGTTCTAGTAATAATTTTTTCATGATCAATATAATATGGTGAATTGTGAAGTTGAAATTTAAAAAGTATTTAAAGCTTGGAATCAACTCAAACTATCCCAACAAACAATATAAATATTTGGTGTACAATCTTTAATAAAGTTGCACGCAAAGTAAATAGCAATTAATTCAGTTGAAAAACAGAACAAGGAGATATCAATTTAAAAAAATGTCCAGAAAATAAATTATACACACCAAAACCTGCGATGCCGTCAATTAATGAACCATCAGTATAAAAACATTGTGCGGGAGTAATTCCATTGAATTTGCGTTCGAATAAAATGTTAGCAAAATGAGAATAGCGAAATTTTGGAATTTGTTTCATTTCATAGAATAGAGACAAGTCAATTAATGGTTTGTATGAATAAATAGAAATTTTTGAATTATTAAAGGCATACGTAGGAATTGGTTCAATATTTTCTGTTGAGCAATGAATGAATGAATCTAACATTTTACTCGTAGGATTAATATCAAATAAAGATTTCGAAATATCAATAAGAGGATGATCGTTCGAAAAACATCAAAACATCACAAATTTGCAATTTAATTCTTGAAAACGAATTTTCAGTGGTAATATGCCAGCAAGAACTTCTAGTGATTGAGTATGTGTTGAACTCATAAGTTTCAAACAAATTCTCAAGCAACGAAACTGTGGTTTTTCAAGTTTGACAAAATATGTACGTGCAGCGCTCCCAAATGTATAACAACCATTACTGAACGAATAGTAGTTTTGTAAAGTGTAATTAAATCAGAAGGATTTGCGCCCCACTAAGTCCCTGTAATTGTACGAAAAAAGTTTATTCTTTTTGAACAAACTTTTTGAATATATTTAATATGAGCATTCCAGTTCAGTTTAAAATCAAATCAAATACCAAGATATTTATATTCATCATCTTGTTAAATTTCCATACCACTTAAATATAAATGAATTAAATAAGTCGGATATTTTCTCGAAACTATTATATATTTTGGTTTTTGAACAGAAAAAGAAAAACCATTTTCTTGACGGGGTTGGTGGTCTAATGGCTACCTCTTCTGCTTCATAAGCAGAAGGTCATGGGTTCAATCCCAGGCCCGTCCCTTTTCTCGTACTTTGTAGTTGTATCTTTCACTTGCTTCTATCTACCACACTTAGTTGATGTTATCTATCACAGTTCATAGCATTTGCTAGAACCCGAGACGGACAGAAATAAACCGTTTCCCTACGCTTCCATTCGTTCATCATAAAAGCATGCTTTCCTTTACGCCTGATACATTGGCAGTCTGCTAACCAAACCAGCAAGCCTCTCTGCCCTAAAAATTATCCCACCCTTTCACCCTTCCCGCATGAACTGGCGTTGACGCAGTGATATATACGGTCAACCGTGGGAGCCAGTTAAATGTATCATCAATTCCTTCCCCTTCCCCTCATTGGTCTGCATTCTGGCGTGGCAGGCACCATTGTTGCCTAAAAATAAAAAGATCACCAGCACTTATACACTGAGGGTGTCTGTTAGTCCCAAGCAGTCATCTGGTTGGTTCCTTGTGTAAGTGCAGCTGATCTGGCGATACTGGAGTAGCAACCACGGGCGGCCCAAGCTCAAGCTCAAGAAAAAGAAAAACCATTTTCATGAGCCCACATATCAATATTGCTCAGGGCACGTTGCATAAAATGTCTTATAATTTCTCTATTTTTGCCACTGATAGAAATGGCATTATCCATATTATACAAAAAAGGACTTAAACAAGATCCCTGTGGTAGGCCGAAATAACTATAACGAATTATTTTCTATTTACCATTATGATAAAAATTCATGATTTGCATACAAAATTTGATCGAAGCGTGCTGTGCTTAACAAAGGACGCGAAAAAAAATCCGTCCGTCAAATTCAATAATTTTCTATTTTTTGTAATTTTTATTATTTGGTTGTTTGTTGCATTTATTACCTTATGAAGTCTAATATTAAAGTGTGTGCATCAAGCAGTGATACAAATTGTTCTTAGTGAGAAGATTTTTCAAGCGCTGCTGTTTTTCCTGCTGCCGAACTTTCATCAATGTGTGAGCCCGAGTTCAGTCGAAGGAAGTTGCGTTGGCTTGTGGATCAACAAGAAGCAAAATTTATTGTGAATCTTGGCGTCCGAGTACACTCAAAGCAGACGACAATAAGCACCAATAGACAAGGCCCCTAGAAGTGAAAAATGCTGTTTTTGCTGACTTTTCCGCAACAGATGGTAACAGCGGGATCCACAATCCAGGAGTACAAACACACAAGACGGCGGTATACTACTGAAATTCGGTGAGATCGTTTTTAATACTCAACTTTTGTTCAAATTGCACACATGGTCTCATATTTGGTCAGATGAATCAAGATTTATATTTGGTTTCTTTATTGCGGGAAAGGGGCAACATAAGTTTTAATCAAGTTTCAGAGAGCGAGCAAAGGCGCTTAAACCAAGGCTCTTGAGCCAGGACATGAGGAACAAATGCCTATGTCCCAACCCAGGAGAACAACAATGCTCCATTGTTGCTCCATTGTGCATTAACTTTCTTAGCAACGCCACCCCCAACGATATTAACACTAACCCTGAATTGAAACGGTTGGTACGGTTGTCCCCGTTTCTTCTTTTCTTGAATTGAATTTTTTTGTCTATTAGTTTATTCATGCGTAAATAACCTAATTGTCATGATTGTTTCAATTGTCTTCAACCCCAAAGTGTGCACAGTGGGCCTGGCCATTTTAATTTTTGTATCATATCGCTGATATTCTGCAAATATTAATACTGACAAGATGCTTTTCAATATTGGCTGTGCAAGCGCTTAGATTAGATTAGATTAGATTAGAAAATGAATTGCACACAAAATTTGATATTAAATTTGGAATTTTCAAATTATGCATTTTATTGTATGATAAATCAATCAAAACAGAATTATAAGCTCGAGAAACCACCAGGAATGTTGACACAATATACTGCTTTTGATTGAATGAAAGCTGGATTTGCGAAGTTAAAAGTGCGATACAACCCGAGTACCTCGACCTCTTCTAAATCCAAATTGAGAAGATGAAAAAATATAATTGTCCTCAGGCCATAATTCAAGGCAATTTAAAATCATACGTTCTAATCATTTACGCAAACATGCCTTTGGAGCCGGCCCTCTGACCAGCAAATGCTGGATCTCTACCAGGTTTGAAACGCCTTTCAAAAGGAATAATATTTTGACAAAAGAAAGCATTAGCATTACTTTCGATATAAAAGATGAAGTTTTCCTTCGTATGGTAAATTATTTAATACGATAAATTTAATTTAGTCAATACTTGGAGCGGTATTTTTGGTTATTGATAAAGCCGTGTCAAATTCAGCTATTGAAAATGGATGACAAAGTTCAGGAAAGTAGTTAATTGAATCAGTTTTGTAATCAATGGACGGAGGAACTTATTGAATTCCAATTAAAACTCCACCAAATGATGAATCTCTATCTTTTCGAATAATATTATATTTAGGGATACGGAAAAATCTAGCTGTACCTAACCACGTTTCATTTAAACAAAACACATCTACATCGAAATTACTCAAAACAACTTTTAATCTATCAATTTTAGGAATAATACTACGACAATTCCATTGTAAAAAGTGTAATTTCTTGGAATTGATTAAGCCATTAGAACGATAATAGAGAAGAAATGAGGGAAACAAATGAATTCAATTTATGTAAAAGAGAGGCCAATAATGGTAAAATCAATTTGATTTTTTTTTTTCTAAAATCTCTTAATCCCAAGAAATCTACAATTTCTTCAAAAATATTCAAATTGATTGATTAGAGCTTTCATTGCTTTGTCACTTGAAGTATTGTTCGAATATTGATCATTTTTGTTAATTGAATAAGTAGCATCAATTCTTTGAAATCCAGGAATATTATTGAAGGGAACGGATGCACTAAGGGGAGGGAAATTCATATCAAAAAAAGTAGATGGTTGAGGTTCATAAAACAAATTATGGTTGTTTAAAGATTTATTAGAAATTCTTTTCCTTTTACTAGGAGGTTTGTAAACATAATTATTCAAATTTTGTTATGGTTCATTCTCAACATCATCGTGCAAAATATCAAATGAATTGGGAGATGAAAAATTATCAGTGGATTTTGATATTTCAGCGTAGGACAATAGACTTTTATACCTATTTTTTTGATTGAATTTAGATTGATGGTGAATATAAACAACACATTCTTTCAAAGAGTTGTGCTTTTGTTTACAATAAAAACAAAGATCCGAGATTTTATTACGCTCGGATGACTGATGAGGTTCTCCACATTTAGAACACATCTGTTTGTTTGAATAAAACTTTGAAGTGTGTCCAAAAAGAAGACATTTATCACAATGCATGAGCTTTGGATAATGAAGTCTCACGCGAAATTTACATTTTTGATCAAAAAAATCACGCAATTCGTCCAGAGATTTTTTTTAATTTCTTCAACGGACGTGTACAATTTGTATATCTCAGAAGAGATCAATAAAACATGGATAGGCTTCTCTTTCTTACGAAAGTAACCTACAAAAGATCCAGGAAAACTAGACGGATAAACTTTTACCGAAAGGATTTATTCCATGAAGAGGGATCATTAAGTAGAAAGTTTTCTTTTGACCCCATCATCAGTTTCCATGATGGAAATTCAACAATTAGTATAAAATATTAGTATAATAATTTAAAACAATAGAAAAATATAAAAATAAAATTAAAAAAAAACTCAACAAACTTTAGCTGAACCAAACTGCAACCAAGGGGGCTTCAATTTTCAATGATTCAAAGCGAACACTCCTTCCGCGCCACACAGGAATTATATCCCCCGACAAAGAGTCCTTCCACGGGCCAAACTAACGGGCAGTTTCACAACGGCTTCAAGCTTGCAAACCGCTCTCGAATTCCTCCTACCGCACCACACAGAGAATCGTCTACTACCGCACCACACAGGCAAAACACACCAAATCCAATTTTCATGGGTCTTGAAAATTTTCTCACCTAGAAAAGAGAAAAAAAATGTCAGTCGTTAGGAAAATAACGTCCTGCCAGTTCAAGGCCTACTACACAAATGAAAAAAAGAAGTAAGTAAGTAAAGTAATTAAAAAAAGAAGTTTACCTTTTCAAGCATAATGACGCATGCCGACTGCACACGATTCGCTGATAGTTTGGCTGATAAAGCAACATTCATTGATGTAAATGGCGGGAGGTCGATACATTTTTTCTGTAGTTTTGAAACAAGTCGCAACGTCGAGGATATGTCCACGCCGTACAGATTTCGAATAGATTTACAGGCAGCGATATTCTTCTCGAACACAGCATTGTGTTTGAAAATGCAGTGCCGATCTTGATGTTCGTGAACCATTTTTACATTTCTACTGCATTGGTCCATGGTTATAATAAGTGGATTCAACCTCAACAACAGCTTCAACGACCTCCTTCAATAACTTGTATAATCCAATGCTCCTTATACTGTTATGGGCTATGTAATATCCGATTGGCTACAATAAGCAATTTTTGTAATTTTAAAACAACAAATACAATTTAGCTTGCCTGTTTGAAGTTCATGTACATTGCCGACGCTATTCGTGATGACGGAGGCAATTACCACAGTTGACCCTATGCGTGAATCTCCGATTTCTTTACATGGCAAAGCATAAGAAGTCAATTTTCAAATGCTTCTAAAAAATTCAAAACTAAATTATAAAAATCAAAATAATGTGTCTATAATGTAGCCCATCAATAGTCTATCAACATGAACTGGCGCCAACTGTTAGCGTTTAAGAACGAAATAAACAGTCGTTACCCTATTGCCGTTATTAGCAAGAAAAAATATACCATCCAAACGGCAGTCGGCAGTTGATTCTTGACGTTGTTCTGCACCTTCTTAGTCAGAATTTTCAGTTACCGTAAAACGGGGTAACTTTGATAATGCGGGTAACTTTGATAGTGCGTAACCCACCACATATTAATCGAAATATCATAATTTCTGTTAATCAGTTGAGCAAAACGAATGCAAAACTAAAGAATATTAGTATGACACTTCATGTAAGAGCGGTTTTCATTTGAATCAAGAACATTTTAGGCTTTTTATACGAATTTAAAAAAATTACACAATTTCAGCATTTTTGAAACGCTTACAAACAATCTGTTCTACGATCACTATTTGATGTAGTTTTGAATAGTTGGCCATTTATCTTTGACAGCCTAGTTATCATAGAACTTGAATACGGTCTCAAATCTCTTAGCGAAAAGTGTATTCACAAACTGGGACCATTTTTGTAATCTAAGTCAGAAATTTCCATATAACGTTAAACGCCTAGAGATATGCAATGCCCTACAAATGTTCGTTATTCATTCAATTTTGTTCGAATCACACTCCATTATCGAAGTTACCCCGAAACAGAAAACCAACTTTCGATTATATGAAAAATTATAAATCCATTCAAAATAAATCTTTTGCCAATCTATCGACTGTAATCGATAGCTAGGATGTCAGTACTTGTTTTAAAAATATAAATTGTAAATCTTTGAAACAGCATGCATAAATATTCAAGTTTTCTCCGAAAAAACTATCAAAGTTACCCACTTTTACGGTACACCCTTTTGATGTTTATATAATAGAAATCACATGTATGCCACTTTAACTTGTTTGAACAGTCATCAAGAGTTATGAGTAGCGCACAGTATGGATCAAAGTTGGATTAAAAGGAGAATATCTTATCAAATAGTGGTGCATTCATGCAGAAAACATTTTTTGCAATTTCTCATCGTAATAGGCTGTTTTTAATCACGCCAATCTGTCATGAAACGGCCTACTTTCCTGCACTGAAGTATGCAGTGCGGGAATTGTCATTACGCAACTGAAACCAGTGCTGTAATGATTCATTACGCAACGCTTTTTTCATTACGCAACTGTTTTGAGTTGCGTAATGAATCATTACACAACAATTTTTCAGAAATTGTAAAATAATGGTGTATGCAACTTCTGATACCCTCAAGTAGTCTTCTACGAAATTGCAAAAAATGTTATACGTAACTCGTTGCAGAACTTGACTTTTACAGCACTCGTCGTAATTATCCTACTCGGCAAGCCTCGTAGGATAAATTTACGACTCGTGCTGTAAAAATCATTATTCTGCAACTTGTTCAGTAAACTACTATTACCGACGTGCATCATAGTCCTATAAAGCATCGCAATCAATTATAATATGCTCAAGCATATTTTTTTCCGTTTGTAGAAAATAAAATATCTACCATATTCCTAGAAGCCTTGATTCACAACTGTGAGTCAATGAAAACCATACCACAGTTATGAATCAAAATTAAGACGTTTCCGAAAGAAACACTAAAACGTATGCTTTCACTAATGCACCATTCGTTTACCTCGTAGATAAATTGCTGTTATAGTGTCCTGATCCATAATATGAGTCGATTTGATCCATAATAAGGATCATCCTCTTCAACTGATCTACATCAGTGGGATGGACAACGTTTGAAATTTCTATAGAAATTGACACTTTTTCGTAAAAAAAACACGTATCTGAAGCTGTAGACAATCATATTATGCAGTGCCAGGGAGGTGATTTGTTTTGTAAAGCGTAACTGTAATAAAATTTTTGAAAGTTTTATTTTTTAACTATTTTTTTAAGTCATATATCAATGTACATAGTTATTCCTAATCAGCCAATACACAAAAAATGATATCTGGCAATCTGACGCCTGATAGTCATTTTAGGAAACACTACAAAGCATTTGAATGTATGAATAATTCTTGAATATGATTATTAGCTAAGAGAGAAGAGACAGCTCACTGACAGTTGGCATGTTTTCTTATCTTCTGTGACTTTTTATTTGATTTTTGGGAACGGTCAGATGAACTTATTTTGGTCAAAATCATATTAACTTTTTCTTATTCACAATGAAAAAGGATATGAATATAAAAAAATCAAACCAGTTTTCGAACACACAACTATATTTAAGTATTCAACTTTTTAAAACGTGAAATCATCGAAAATCATCTAGACATGTTGACAGTTCTAATCTAAGTTCAATCTAAGCCAGCTGTCTCCTCTCTCTCAGATTATTAGGTACGCCCTTTTGAAGTGTATGGAAAGAATTCCGTTCCATCTATAATCAACGGTTATGTGCATACATAATCATTACACCTTTGCGGTTGTTCTTATTTCATTCAATTTAACAAGTTGCATAACATTTACACGTACACATATTGTACAGACTGACATTAAAAACGGGTCAAAGTATAGTTGTAATCAGAGTCTATGAATGGAGAGTTGCGCGAAGAGACTTCTTTGAATGGTTGCTCTTCTTCATCTTCGAAAACAGCCCCTATCTGTTTTGCTGGTCTTCTCGATAGGTAGACGGTTTGACAGTTCGATAGGTAGATTTGGTTTTACTCTTCGCGCAACTCTCCATTCATAGACTCTGGTTGTAATATAAACAAATCAATATAGCTGAACAATGACTGTATCAAAGTTGATCGAAACACTCTAACATCACATAGCTTATCTATGCTGTGTTTATCATGTTATGGAAACAATTCATTAGTATTTAATATATCGGCTATCCTGTCATATTCTATTCCATTCGACTTTATTTAATTCTGTGCTATTCTATTCTATTCTATTCCACTCTACTTAAATTTATTCTATTCAGATCCACCCTACTTGTTCTTATGCATATTTTTACAAATGGCTACTGTTTTAATCAACAACTGCTCGCAAAAGATTTGATGAATGAATGAGATGAAGATATTCCCAGTTCTCGATAAACTTGTTGAGATCATCTTCAAAACTGGGATCCAGCTCGAATGGCTTAATTTTCCAATCTCATGTTTTCAGCGGAATAAATGATATTTAGCAGTTTATTTTTCAAAACTATTTACCACTATTTAACTTTATGCACTTTTCCAAGTTCTGTGATACTGAAAAGACCACTCAGTTGTGAATTTAATGTCGAAAGCTTTTCGACATTTCGTTCCAGATTCAATCTTAACAACGGATCTTTTCAGACCCTTCATGGTGCCTGTGAAAAGCTGCTATGAAACTAAAAGAATCATTTAACTGATATGAACATTACAACTACGTCTGTAGCCAGAACGCTGGGGTCATCCTTCTCGATGTGCCTTTCGATTCCATCATCAGGGAATCCATGGAAAATATCTGCCTTTGCGCTGTATGAAAGATCCTTTTCAAAGGAGATGCCATCGCACGTTATCGTTACAAGTTTATTCTTTTCATACTTTATTTCTAGAACTATTTTCTAAACGGCACTAAGAAGTGATGAATCTATTTCATGCTGTATACGCACATGCTTGTTATGCTTGTATACCGAACTTTTGTGTGGAAGTGTGA
This sequence comes from Aedes aegypti, assembly GCF_002204515.2. Taxonomy (NCBI): domain Eukaryota; kingdom Metazoa; phylum Arthropoda; class Insecta; order Diptera; family Culicidae; genus Aedes; species Aedes aegypti. The sequence continues at coordinate 145,560,014 of NC_035107.1, forward strand.
TATGTTCGAATTTCGGACATACCTGTAGGCCTGTTATGGTAAACTAAGTTTTACGTTTTTCCGATAATCATTGAACTCTTTTGAGTAAAGGCCTACAGATCATTCTGACGTTAAAGAATAAGTTTTACAACCAAACCGGCTCAATAAGATTTGCCCATCAAGTTTCGAAATAATTTATTTTTTAACGGTTATCCAAAAACTTCTGTGAGTGAAGGCCTTCGTATCTACAAACGTAAGCAGAGATCTTTCGAAGGTTCACACCCAAGCAGACTCAAACAAAAGTATTTGGAGTCCAACAGCTATCTACGGTTATCCATGAACTCCGCTGAGCCTTGGCCGTATGAACAACAAACGTAACCAGTAATCTATTGACGATAAAACAACACGGTTCACACTCACGTGATTTTCTTTGAGTTAATGCCTTCAGAATCTTCAGAAGTTCAGATCTCCATGTGTAACTTGTGTCGAACAGGCTCAATAAAATACGTCCTATCGAATTTTGAAATCAACGATTATTTACGGTTATCCAAAAACTTCTTTAAGTGAAGGCCTTTATTATCCCGTATAGGCCTGAGTGAAAGCAAAAATTCTAAAACCCTCACCGCTCAGCGAATTCTTAATGGATTCAAATGATTTTTTGTCAGTATACTGGCACACATATCTAGTTTCTAGAAGTGGACAGAGGAACACGGAAATATTCATATGGCCGGAGTTATTCCGGTGGATCACTTGGTCAGGTCGGGTGAGAAGGGTACTGTGCGTTTGTGCCCCTGAAGGTAGGGAAATTTCATGTCACAGATAATTTCCGGAATCGGCTATAATGTGGCCACTACATGGCGTAATTTTAAGAAAATTGCATCAGTGTAAACCTTTTGAGAAACGATTGGATAACTATCAGTTTTGCATTAGATTAATCCTACAAATGACCATTTTAGGGTCTCGGTACGCCTCAAACTTACGATAAAGTTACCAATTTGTATCTGAACATCTGTGCAAAGCTTATGGGAAGGCATTTTAGTGCACAATGTTTGATTTCTACTGTTCAAGAATTGAAACGGTTTAGTATCCAACAAATCTATAGCCGGTTCTTCTGGGCATTACATCCGAATGGCCACATCCGGTAAATTTTGAACGGTGCAAAACTCTTAATTTATAACGTTGAATATCAAATCTTAATGATTTATGCAAATTAACACCGGAATAACTCCGGCCACAGGTATATTTCCGAGTTCCTCTGCCCACTTCTAGAAACTAGATATGTGGGCCAGTGAACTGACAAAAAATTTTGAATCCGTTAAGAATTCGCTGAGCTGTGAGGGTTTCAGTTCTTTTTTTTTTTTTTTTTTTTTTTTTTTTTTTTTTTTTTTTTTTTTTTTTTTTTTTTTTTTTTTTTTTTTTTTTTTAATTTCTTTATTAGTATCATTCCAAACATTACATTCATTTCTTATATCTAGGTGTTCTGTGTTATTTGACAACACTATCATCCTAATTTGGTAAAACAAATTTAAGATTTAATTAACATTTTGTTAACAACATATTACATTTCATTTGCCGTAGCAGTTCAGTTTTTTTTTACAGGTGAGTTAATTTCACCTGCTTATAAGAGAAAAAAAAAACGTTTTTAATATACTTAACCTAACTTAACCTAAACATATAAGGCATTAATCGTGGGAATAGAAGATTGTAACGATTTTTGCCTGAAATTATTAATGATTGTATTTGACATTTGTTCCAATGTTTCAACATTGGATATTCTATGTAACTCATTGGTACTATACCAGGGAGGAAGCCTCAGAATCATTTTCAAAATTTTATTTTGAATTCTCTGCAGAGCTTTCTTCCTGGTTTTACAACAGCTAGTCCAAATTGGTACAGCATACAACATGGCTGGCCTGAAAATTTGTTTGAATATCAACAGCTTGTTCTTAAGACAAAGTTTTGATTTTCTATTAATAAGGGGATAGAGACATTTTACATATTTAATACATTTGGCTTGAATGCCCTCAATGCGATTTTTGAAAGTTAAATTCTTATCTACCATGAGCCCTAGATACTTAACTTCATCTGACCAATTTATTGGAACCCCTCTCATCGTGACAACATGTCTACTTGAAGGTTTCAAATAAAGAGCTTTTGGTTTATGTGGGAATATTATTAGTTGAGTTTTGGAAGCATTAGGAGAAATCTTCCATTTTTGCAAGTATGAAGAAAAAATATCCAAACTTTTTTGCAATCGACTACAGATGACACGCAGGCTTCGTCCTTTGGCGGAGAGGCCTGTGTCATCCGCAAACAAAGATTTTTGACATCCCTGAGGTAGCTCAGGTAAGTCAGATGTGAAAATATTGTATAATATTGGTCCCAAAATGCTGCCTTGAGGAACACCAGCTCTTACAGGAAGTCTTTCAGATCTGGAGTTCTGATAATTAACCTGAAGTGTACGATTTGACAGATAACTTTGAATTATTCTAACAATGTATGTTGGAAAATTAAAGTTTTTTAATTTTACAATCAAACCTTCATGCCAAACACTGTCGAATGCTTTTTCTATGTCTAGAAGAGCAAGACCAGTAGAATAGCCTTCAGATTTGTTGGAACGGATCAAATTTGTTACACGTAAAAGTTGATGAGTGGTCGAATGTCCATGGCGGAATCCGAACTGTTCATTGGCAAAAATTTAATTTTCGTTGATGTGGGCCATCATTCTGTTCAAAATAACCTTTTCAAAAAGTTTACTGATGGAGGAAAGCAAACTGATTGGACGATAGCTAGAAGCTTCTGCAGGATTTTTGTCTGGTTTTAAAATTGGAACAACCTTAGCATTTTTCCATTTGTCAGGAAAATATGCTAATTGAAAACATTTGTTAAATATATTAACTAAAAATGATAAGCTACTTTCTGGAAGTTTCTTGATGAGGATGTAGAAAATTCCATCATCGCCAGGAGCTTTCATGTTTTTGAATTTTTTAATAATAGTTCTCACTTCTTCCAAATCAGTCTCCCAGGCATTTTCGAAAACGTTCTCTTGATTGAGAATATTTTCGAACTCCTGAGTAACTTCATTTTCAATTGGACTAGTAAGTCCTAAATTAAAATTGTGCGCACTTTCAAACTGCATAGCAAGTTTTTGAGCTTTTTCGCAATTAGTTAGTAATAATTTGTTTTCCTCTTTCAATGCCGGTATTGGCTTCTGAGGATTTTTCAAGATTTTAGATAATTTCCAAAAGGGCTTAGAGCCGGGGTCCAATTGAGAAATTTTATTTTCAAAATTTTTGTTTCTTAAATCTGCAAAACGTTTCTTGATTTCTTTCTGCAAATCCTGCCATATAATTTTCATAGCAGGATCACGAGTGCGTTGAAATTGCCTTCTCCTCACGTTTTTAAGACGGATCAAGAGTTTAAGATCATCGTCTATAATCACGGATTCAAATTTTACTTCACATTTTGGAATTGCAATGCTCCGGGCTTCAACAATGGAATTTGTTAAAGTTTCAAGAGCATTGTCAATATCAAGTTTAGTTTCTAAAGAAGTGTTAACATCAAGATTGGAGTCAACATACGTTTTATATATATTCCAGTCGGCTCGTAAATAATTGAAAGTGGAGCTGATAGGATTGAGAATCGCTTCTTGGGATATTTGAAATGTAACAGGGACATGATCAGAATCAAAATCAGCATGAGTAATCAGTTGGCTACAAAGATGACTAGAGTCGGTTAAGACCAAATCAATCGTAGATGGATTTCTAGAAGAGGAAAAACATGTAGGGCCATCAGGGTATTGAATTGAGAAATATCCTGAAGAGCACTCATCAAATAAAATTCTGCCGTTGGAATTACTTTGAGAATTATTCCATGACCGATGTTTGGCATTAAAGTCACCAATGACAAAAAATTTTGACTTATTGCGAGTCAATTTTCGCAAGTCAGTTTGGAGCAAATTAACTTGCTGCCCAGAGCATTGAAAAGGCAAATAGGCAGCTATGAAAGTATATTTACCAAACTGTGTTTCAACAGAAATACCTAAAGTTTCAAATGATGAAAACAGTTGATGTTTTATACGCCTATGAATGATGATTGCAACTCCTCCACATGCCCCATCAAGTCGATCATTACGATAAACAAAAAAGTTAGGATCTCTTTTGAGTTTAGATCCAGGTTTAAAATACGTTTCGGTAATAACTGCTATATGCACGTTATTAACCGTAAGAAAATTAAACAGCTCGTCCCCTTTCCCATTCAGAGAACGAGCATTCCAATTTAAAATATTTAAATTATTATTTGGATCCATTAGAAAAACGTAATCCAATAACAATTTGATTTGTAAATTTTACACCTACTTGGACTGCTTCAGTCATAGTGGTGGCTTTGAACATTGCATCAATCATTAGATTCAATTGTTCAGTTAGAAAATTAAAATCAGAGGCAGACATGTCATGTGATTTCCCATTGGAATTTCCGGTAGACGAAGAAGCGGAGTTATCTGTGGCGGTAGGGTTTTTTCCATTTGATTTGAAACAAGTAGAAGGGGGACCCATGGATCGAACAGGGGAGGAGTTCGAATTTCCTGCTACGATATCGGCTAAGGATTTACCGTGGGTAGATACATTCGAAATAGAAAGATTCGAACGGCTACCCGACGGATTAAAATTAGTTTGTGAATGAGCATGATTATGATCTTCCTGATGGGTATGATTCATGATCAAGCGATCGTTAACTGAAAAATGAGCATTGTTCGATACTCTAGCAGGCAAATTCCGGAAACGACCGTTATATTATTATCTTTCATCTGCCTGGCACGAGCCTCAATGACCTTTTTGCGTGAAGGACAATTCCAAAAATTGGACTTATGGTTAGCCCCGCAATTACAACATATGAATTTGGTGGTATCTTCCTTCACTGGACAGACGTCTTTGGCGTGAGAAGAACCTCCGCAAATCATGCATTTAGCATCCATGCGACAATTTATAGTCACTTGAGAGACCTTTCAAGTCAACTTTGAACAAACGTTCAGTTTTGTCGTTATAAGTGAAAAATTTGTGCTTCTTCTCTTCAAGATGTTTGAGAAGAAGCTCACGATCTTTAAGAGTTTCCGGCAAAACGCGACAGTCTCCTTTCTTTGCGATTTGGAAGGAAACCTTGATTCCCCTAATGGAGTTCAAGATCTCCTGCCTAAATCCCCCAAATTCGGAACAACTGACCGGCGGCACTCTTTGCTTCCTCACTTGGATCAGAGAGCCTGGGCTAGAGGCTGCTTCGATTTGGTGTTCGGAAAATTTGTCTAGAGCATCGAACTGATTGCTCATTTCGATACAATTATTCATTTCACCCTTGGAAGAAAGTTCGCATTCCGGGGAAGCGTCCTTTCTTCCATTCTTGCCACGTGTAGTGACAGTTTTAAAACCCACTTTTTTGGAAGGAAGTAGTGAATTCAGAGATTCACCCTTCCTTTTGTTTGTTGTTGATACCATGTTTAATTAATAAACGAAAGAAGACGTGACCTTCGAAAGGTTTTTTCCCAAGACGGTGTCCAAGAAGGATTACCACCGCTAGCTTTCGCCAACGGGTCCAACGAAAAATCGAAGGCACGGGTCCAAACAAGGATCGTAAAGGGATCAATAGTAGAAAAAGTAGTACTGAAAAGTACTGTTTTAGTAGCACTGAAAAGTACCGTTTTTAATTTTAGCACTGAAAAGTACTGTTTTTGTAGCACTGAAAAGTACTGTTTTATTGCTTTAGGTAGTTTTTGAGAAAACTTCCAAGAGCAGAGAGAATTCGTGTACGCACAGCACGAAGGTACGATGCGCACTGTGAGGGTTTCAGTATTTTTGCTTTTACTCAGGCCTATACGGCTTAAAAAGAACAGTTGGAATTATCGTTGTTCTTCCATAAACCACAATAAAAAAGCTTCAAAAGTTCATTCATCGAATAACCCGAGGCAGTATATTTAATTGTTTTCACTAGCTTGTTTCTTATGAGGATAAGCAACTTTCTGTAAAAAAAACCTGATGTACATGAAAGATGCATAAAGAACATAGTGTGTACCACTCGAGAACTCATTGAGACATTTTTCTTTCCCTCCCTATAGGTTGCATTGAAGAGGCAGCAAGCCGTTGAAGACGCTATAGCACTGCGACTGGCGTCAACGGAAATGGGAACCCAGCTGGAAACACTTCCTCCGGGGAAGATCTACGGTATGACCGTAACCGAACCCTGCGCATCGCCAGGGATTGGATCCCCCTCATCGATGGACATTTCATCATCTACCTCTCCCGCTTGCAGTGACAAAGAACCGGATCCAGTGGGAACCAGCAAACCAAATAGTATGAAATTTAAACATTTAAGCAATGATGGATTTTTCATTAGAAAATTCAAGTGTGTTAGAACATGAGATGAACCAACATTTCTTCTTCTTGGCATTGACGTCCACACTGGGACAGAGCCGGCTTCTCAGCGTAGTGTTCTAAGAGCACTTCCACAGTTACTGACTGAGAGCTTTTTTTTTGCTCTAGTTGCTATTTTCGCATTCGTATATCGTGTGGCAGATACGATGATACTCTATGCCCAGGGAAGTCAAGAAAATTTCCATTACATGAAGATCCTGGACCGACCGGGAATCGAACCCAGACACCTTCAGCATGGCTTTGCTTTGAAGTCGCGGACTCTAACCAATCGGCTAAGGAAGGTCCACTTTTATCTATACTAAATCAGTATTGCTGATTTGCCTTAATCATCATGTCATGTCATCATGTCATGTGTTTACCTATTTCTTATGGTAATTCATCATTCACTACATGATCTGAAATATTTCACAGTAAACAAAACACTAGACAAACATTTTAAATTCGGGAATACTACAACAGCTTTTAAAGGTGTACAACGTTCTATAAAATAGAACATGACGACAGCATAGTCCATTCTGAACAGTAAAATGACATTTCGCAGTCTTCATAAAAGTTGTCAGTCTGCCAGTAACGCTTTGAAATGTTTCTCCAAAATGTTGCATTGAATGTCAGAACATTACAACTATCATTTCGAAAAACGACCACATAGAGAACCACATCAGCTATTCATTCGAGAGTTAATAAATCTTCGAGCTGTTTAGTGGAATACCTATAAGTAGATAAAAACCGGAATTAATTACTATAATTTGTTATTTTTTATCTACTTATTCGAGAGTTTTTCGATAAACATTCTTCTCTTATTTGTAGAACGTTCTGGAGCATTTGAAAAGCTTCACAGCATAAGAACATTGCAACAGCAACGTTCTCAATGGAATATAGTTGAAGCATAAATTTAGGCGATTTAGCAGTACCAAGTGTGCATCGATGTCAATAAAATTATCAGCATTATCCGCTACAGTCACCCCACAGTTATGGATTAACAAAGGGTCGTTTTTCAGAATAAAATATGATTACAACGTTGTTCATCCCACAGACGTGGATCAGCGGGAAAGGAGATTCCCTATTACACGCAAACAAATTTTGTTGTATAATCTACCGAATCCATGGTAGAATTAAGAACTGCACCAACGATTTTCAACCGACTACAAAAATCTGTTAAGTTTACTATAATCTGGTGAAAATCACTGAGCAGTGCAGTAAATTTGACTATGTCCATAGTAGCATCCACTACAAAGCATTGTATTTCAATCCGTGACACCCACACACAACACAGTGTGGTCAAAAGTATGATGCTAAACTTCTCAAATCAAGAATGTTTCTAGTCAAAAATACTACAACTCTGGTTAAATCAACAGAAAAAAATTTCTTGTGTAGTGATGTTGACTATGTTTTAAAGTTAACTATGTGGTAAAGTTAACAGATTAATGTAGTCGGTTGAAAATTGTTGGTGCAGTTCTTAATTTTACCATGGATTCAGTAGTTTCTACAATAAAATTCATTTCAGTGTATGGATTCATGGGATTCATCGATTCATGTTATGGATCAGAACATTATAAATGCAATTTATCTGTGAGATAAACGAATGGTGTGTTAGTGAAAGCATATGTTTTGGCGTTTCTTTAGGAATCGTCTTATCGCTGATTCATAACTGTGGTATGGTTTTCAATGCTCCACAGTTATGAATCAACGATTCTTGGGATATGGATGACATTTTATTTTATATGGACTGGAAAAATGTGCTAGACGCTAGAGCATATTATAATAGGGCGATATTCAAAACTGAAAAGGCAATAGATGGCTCTTTTTCAGTGGTAGTAAAAACGAAATCCTGAAGCAAAGAAAGCTCTACGGAAGATAAACTAAATCCAGTTCCAAATTGCAAGTAATGAAAAGTTTTTCATTATTTTCCATACGTTTTGACAGTTCTCCGACTACCATTCTTCCATGCGCTTGTGTTGAAAGTTTGAGAAATTTGAGAATCCAGCGTAGCGCGATCAGTGGGAGGAATACAAACAACAGTGTCGTCGCTCGGCGGCCGGTGAGAGAAACTGAATGTTCGAAAGGTTGTTGACTGTACTTTTTGCCGCTGGCGCCAAATGTTAGCGATCAAGAACGAAATAAACAGTCGTTACCCTATTGATGCTGTACAGCAGGCCTGCCCAATCTTTTTGTCTTATTTTTGACATAAAATGGTTAGTGCGTTCGCAGTAATAGTTCGATATGGGAAATTCTTACCTCAAATGAAAGCTCTGTTGTATGTCTATCAAACCCATAAAGTAAGGTTAAAATTTAACTTATATTTTAGGCTACTGATGAAATTTTGCAGAAAAAATCGAGGAGTATTGCCAGCTGGATTCACCTCAAGCGACAAATGTTATCAATGCGGTTCGATGGTGGTAAGCTGCAGCAGTATTTTTTGCAGTTCGATAAGCTGGTCCGGGAGTATCGTGCGATCGGTGCGGCTTTAGACGATTTGGATGTTGTGTGCCATCTGCTACTCACGCTGGGATCGTCGTATTCCGGTGTGGTGATGGAACTGTAAACCGGAGAAGAAAACCAAGCAAGTACGCAAGCAGAAGCAGAATGCGAAGGTGAATGTGGCAGAATCTGGCGAACGAAAAAGTGTTTGCTTCGTTAGTGTGAGCGGACTAGCCCTGCCGGAAAAGAATCGCACTCAGTGGTTCATCGACTCGGGAGCCACGGACCATCTTGTGCGCGACAAGGAATACTCCGGAACGGTAAAGGTGGTATCCATTGTGCAAGGTAAGCAAACTGATTGCACAATAAAGAGTGCTCTTTACGTTCCGCAGCTTCGTTGCAATTTGTTTTCGGTGCTGCGTGTTAAGCAAGGCGGAATGCACGTTGTATTTGAAGCGAGTAAAGTTAGCATCTACAGTGGTTCCGAAATCGTCGCGTGCGGTTCGTTGCAGAATAAGTTGTACGGACTGAACTTTTATTCTGAAAGGCATAGTGCGGATAATGCCTCGTTGATGTCGTGTGGCCGAATGCGAAAAAGTTTTGAACTTTGGCACCGTAGGTATGGACATTTGAACGAGCAAGGCCTTAAGTGTCTAGTGCGGAACGAAATGGTAACGGGACTGAAACTGAACGCCACCGGTACGGCTAATGATAGCGTCGTTTGCGAGTTTTGCGTCGTGGGAAGCAATCTCGAAAGCCTTTCCCGTCGCATGAAGGGCGGAGATCGTCACGAGTGCTCGAACTGGTGCACACGGATGTGTGTGGTCCGGTTACGCCGGTCGGAATTGATGGCAAGAAATGTTTCGTGATGTTCATCGACGACTGGAGCCACTTCACCGTGGTTTACCTGTTGGGGTCGAAAGACGAAGAAACGGAGTGTTTTGAGGAGTACGAGACGTTCGTTACCGCAAAGTTTGAGCGGCCGATTTCTCTATTGAAGTGCGAAAACGGCGGTGAATATTGTGGAAAGCGCTTCAAGAAGTTTAGCAAACGCAAGGGAATCCAGATTGAGTGGACGGTTCCATATACGCCAGAGCAAAACGGGCTGAGTGAGCGTATGAACCGTACGCTTGTTGAGAAGACAAGGGCGATGCTTGATGATTCTGCTGTTGATCGCAAATTCTGGGGACAAGCTGTACTGACGGCGGCCTATTTGGTGAATAGGAGTTCAACTGCGGCGCTCGAGACGAAGCAAACTCCTTACGAGCTATGGGAATCGAAAAAGCCGGATTTATCGAATATTCGTGTTTTCGGCTGCGATGTGTTTGTCCATGTTTCGAAGGAGCGTTATTTTTTCAGTTTCGGATATGCGCGCAATGGGTATCGCGGGTAAAGAAGACGATTGTTACAGCAAGAGATGTCGATTTTGTGGAGATCGAAAATCAGAAGCGAGGACAACACATACCTGAGTACAGCGAGCAGTTGTTGGAAGTGCCATCGAGCATCAGGCAGCCGGAAGAAGAGGAAAGCTGTGAGGAAGATTCGGCCGGAGAAGATGTGTCGGATGACGAATTCAATAGCTTCATCGAGGAAGAAACTGACGTTCAGGTTCCGACGGGTACACAATACGGAGATGGAAGACCGTAGCGTATACGGTCAGCACCAGAATGGCATAAGGATTTCGATGTGGAGTATGTCAGTTTCGCTCTCAATGCCATGAATTTTATTGAGGATATTCCGGACTCGGTTGCCGAGTTGAAGAAACGCGATGACTGGCAGAAATCGAAGACCGCGATGAACGATGAGATGAGTTCCATGGCGCGGAATAATACTTGGACGCTGGTTAAAATTCCTCCTGGGCGGAAAGCGATTACCTGTGAGTGGGTCTTCAAGGTGAAGCGCGGTGGTGCGGAGAAGGAAGATCGATTCAAGGCGCGGCTTGTTGCAAAAGGATTCACCCAGAAGCAAGGTTTTGATTAAACCGATACGTACTCTCCAGTGGCGAAGCTGGATATGCTACGGGCGGTGCTAGCGTTGGCCAACGAGAGCAAGTTGTTCGTTCATACCATGGACGTGAAGAGCGCATTTTTGAACGGTTAATTAGCTGAGGAGATCTATATGACCCAGCCGGAGGAGTTTCAGCAGGGGAATGGATTGGTCTGCAAGCTGAACCTGTCAAATTACGGCTTGCGTCACGGGCGTGGAATGATAGATTCCACCGTTTCATCAGCAAGCTGGGATTCGTCCGAAGTGCCAACAATATGTGCCTCTACACGCGAGGAGCTGGAAAGGAGAAAATTATTCTGGTGATCTATGTTGACGATATTTTGCTGGCCTGTTCGTCCTTGCAGTTGTTGGAAGCGGTGAAGCGGAAATTAACGAGGCGACGAAGGCGAGATCAAACAATTCCTCGGAATGCGTATCGATCGTGACAGGAACGCAGGTGTTTTGAAAATTAGTCAGCGCGACTACTTTCAAGGACTACTGAGACTTTTCGGAATGATGGATTGCAAGCCAATTTCGACGCCGTTAGAAAATCGACTGAAACGTGCTGAAACTGCAGAAGGGAGATGAGAAGCAAAGGACATCCAAACCTTACCGTGAGCTGGTTGGATGTTTGACATATGCGTCGATTGCCACGAGACCAGATCTAGCTGCGGCTGTGATTTTTTCAGTCATTCCAGTCGTGCCCCAATGAAGAGCACTGGATTCATCTGAAACGCTACATCAAGGGGACATTAGACGTGAGTCTGGTGTATAAGTTGAAGGAGAATGAACCGATGCTGCAAGTTTTCTGTGATGTGGACTGGGCGAACGATCCGACTGATCGTCGTTCGGTTTCTGGCTACGTGGTGAAGTTGTATGGATGCACCGTCGGTTGGCTGACAAGAAAGCTGTTCCGATATATGAGGACAACCAGTCTACTATCAGAATAGCTGAGGATTCGCGAGACTTTAAGAGGCTGAAGCATGTTGATACCAAGTTCCACTTCCTTCGAGAGCTTGTGCAACAAGGTAAGGTGGAGATAAAGTTTTTGCGTTCAGCTGAGCAACAAGCGGATCTTATGACCAAGGGCTTACCGGCAGCCGTTTTCAAGGGCCTTCGCTCCATGTTAGGATTGGAGACGTGCTGTGTTTGAGTAAGGGTGTTAAGATGGCAACCACTGCACTATAATTGCCCCCACTATGTTCAACCCTACTGTAGTAACCGAATGATGCAATAATAAAATTCGCATCTGTTCGCTTCTACGATGGTTATCAGAATGATTTCATCCGATGGAAATCAAATTTACGAACCCCGACAGCTAAGCCAATTTCGCTTCGGTTTGATTTCGGAGCTTTTTGCTTCGACACGCTACACGCAACATCTCCCGACATCAACACGATTGCGTTCATTTTAAGGCGCCGCAAAGCTTCGTTCAGTTTCCACATTTCGACCCGTTTACACACTGCTTCGGCTAGGGGTGTTCAAACTGTACGTTCAATTATCATATGATACACGCATGACAAATTCTAGCGAACGAATAAACTTTCGAGCCATAACCACCACACCTACTACACTGAGTACGGCTCTGACCGTTTTTGAAATTTCTATTTTCCGTTTTTGGTTTTGTTATTATAAAGAAAAACACCGTGAAGTGAATAAATCGTGTCTGTTCTGTCTCTGACTCATCCGAAAACCTCTTCACATTTATGTCAAAAAAGAGCTTAAAAAGTTGGGCAGGCCTGCTGTACATCTTTATGGTTTGCGTGGGTAAAATTCTGCATAATTGCATTTCCATTTGATGAGATAGTCTCCCTTTTTTCAACTTTGATCCATATTTGTGTGCTATCCATAACTGTGGAGCGACTGTACTGTTTGATTTTATATCTCCATTATGACGGATTCTGCTACTATGCAGTATTCTTAGAGTACTTTTTCAGTTATCAACAGCGAAATTTTCAAATTTCATTGGAACGTGGCTAAATTAATGTGTAATAAAAAGGTTTATTTGCGAAGATAAAGATAAAGTAGCTCAGGGAAATCAAGCACATTATCAAAAAGAGAAGATCTTGGATCATGCCACGTTGGGTGGGCTAGTTTTCTCATAATTCTCAAACAACCCTTTCCTTTTCTTTATTCAGATTCCAACACAAATGTACCAGTGTCGCAAAATGCACTGGACATGTTGTCGCAGCTATTTCCACACCGGAAGCGATCCGTGCTTGAGTTGATACTGAAGCGTTGCGATTCGGACCTCCTGAAAGCCATCGAGCAGTGCAGTAAGACTCCGCCAACCAGTGCGTTCAAGCCTCCGGTTTCCTCGGCATCAGTCCTCGCTCACCATCAGGTTTGACTGTCACATAAGTTCAGTTCACTGTCTAATGCATTCGTCAATTTCAGATTCCAATGGCGCCACCCAGTCCACCGAGTTATGCATCGTTGATCGCCTACCCAAAATGGTTGCTTCCGATGTCGATTCCTGTTCCGATGGGCCACATTGCTCCCAATTTGGCGCCAAGATGCACACTTCCCAACTGCGTAATGTGTGTACATCATCCGGTGTAAGCGACGATTGTAATCTACACTTGTTATAATTTTTATCATATAAGTGAAATACATTGTACTTGAAGTTAAAAGACGAATATCCTTTCAACCCGAATGTTCACCTGATACCGTAATACAAAGTGTTGTCTACTCTACTTCTTCCATCGTTTCGCCACGGACCAATGAACAATCTTAAATTTTCTTACAGGTTCGACGTAGATGCTGAAAAAGTGTATTTCTTTTTTTGTTCTTATTATTTTAGATTCGTAAAATATGTTGTCTAATGTATTCCATTTTTGTAACGGTTCTGTTTTTATCAAATTGCACATCGTGTTACCAAAAACGGAACATACCTGTATAGAGTCATAGGAAAAAATATTTGTAGGCGCTGACTGGAAACCTTTCGAAGTGTTTTTGTCGAAGAAACTCCCATAGGGAGCAGTGTTCTCGTTATTTTTTCAGTGAAATCGTGCCACCTGGTGTCCGTTTAAAACTATGAATGTGCACGCTAAAAGATTTCAACTGAAATATCCACATTTTTTTATTTTTTGTTTATTTTGATGTGTGATCGTGATTCGTGATCGAACGCAAACTCGCTAGTGTTTGGATTTTTCAAAAATAGAAATCATCACCTTTAACACCGTTATTCGTCATCAAACGTCAACATCCCACCGCAAAATCGCTAGTGCTTGGAGGTGATTTTAATGTGAAACAGTTTGGAATCAACTTCTAAGATTGCACTAAAACTTCAAAGGCACAAATCTCGCGAAGATAGCATCCCACAACAGTGCACTTTTTATTTTGGCTTTGTGCACTAGCAGATCAGGAAAATTTGCCAACTTTTCCTCCAGTTTTGTGCCTTTGAAAACGTGAGTAGGTGGAGAAGTCGGCCATTGTGCCGGCCATCTTTGCATTCCGAGATGTTTACCCTTAACCCCCTTTAGACCTTAACCCCCAAACTGCCAAATAACCTCCGAATCATCACCTCCAAGTTAGTTCTAATACCCTCCGTTATATAAAATATGGTGGCGCGTTGATCGTCGCAAGTTTATCGTTAAACAGTCAATAGCAATATGGGAATATGGCGGCGCGTCGATCGCTGCAACTTGAATCGTGATCAAACGTCAACATCTCACCGCAAAATCGCTAGTGTTTGGAGGGGATTTCAACCTCCAAATTGCCAAATAACCTCCAAATCATCACCTCCAAGTTAGTTCTAATAACCTCCGTTATATGGAATATGGTGGCGCGTCGATCGTCGCAAGTTTCTCGTTAAACAGTCAAACACAGTCAGTATGAAAAACGAGAAAATTAGAAATATTTGAAGGTGCATGGCCTACTCACAGCACCTAAATTTCTCCGTGTCTAATAATAATGCTGTCATTGTAAAAACTCCCATAGATGACGCTGCACTAGAACAGTGCCATCTGGTGTTCGTTTCAAAATGTATTATTATTCCAAGCCTTTCAATAGGGTAACGACTGTTTATTTTGATCGCTAACAGTTGGCGTCAGAGGCAAAAAGTGCAGACAACAACCCTTCGAATATTCAGTTTATCTGTGCTGGCCGCCTAGCGGCGACACTGATGTGTGATCGTGATTCTCAAATTTCAAACTCAAGCGCATGGAAGAATGGTAGTCGGTGAACTGTCAAAACGTATGGGAAATAATGAAAAACGGAGTATTTTTCACCCATTAAAGGGTATTCGCAAACAACCGTGATAGGAATATTATTTATTGAGTTTTGGAAGCATTAGGAGAAATCTTCCAATAGGGCGATATTCAAAACTGAAAAGGCAATAGATGGCTCTTTTTCAGTGGTAGTAAAAACGAAATCCTGATGCAAAGAAAGCACCACGGAAGATGAACCAAACACAAAAAGTTATGTATTCACTTTACACTTGATTTCTAATCACTATTTTTTTGATCCAGTTTCCTAATTGCAAGCAATTTACGATTTTCATTATTTTCCATACGTTTTGACAGTTCTCCGACTACCATTCTTCCATGCGCTTGTGTTGAAAGTTTGAGAAATTTGAGAATCCAGCGTAGCGCGATCAGTGAGTGGCATACAAACATCAGTGTCGACGCTCGGCGGCCGGTAAGAGAAACTGAATGTTCGAAAGGTTATTGTCTGTACTTTTTGCTTCTGGCGCCAACTGTTAGCGGTTATGAACGAAATAAACAGTCGTTACCCTATAAATAGGGTAACGACTGTTTATTTCGTTCATAACCGCTAACAGTTGGCGCCAGAAGCAAAAAGTACAGACAATAATTAAAATATGTGTAGTTAAAACACAACAGCTGACTGAGATCATCATCGCATTGTTGAGCAATGCATTCATATGCTCAGAAACAACACGTGGTTACGTGCAAAAAAGTCTTGGTCCCCTTTCCATAAGTTATGCGAGAGATGTGCTTTTAAAGTACTAGTCTTTTTACGGTCCTTGCAATCGTGCATGTTTGCTGAGTAGCAACAATGCAGTGTGCTGATGATGAAAAATCTTTAAAAGATGGCGGTGCCGAATTCCTTTTGTTAAAGCAAACAGTGTCATCTAGTGGCTGTTGTAAAGTGCACGATAAAACAATTTTAATCAAAATTGAGTTGAATGGACTTGTGCGAAAAACATCGCAAAATGGAAATGTGAAATGCGCATGTGATTCAGCCGTGAAAGCTGAAAATTCTAAAAATTTGTCAAGCAAAATATTTGCACAATTTGCAAAGTGCTATAGTTACTGTTAGAAAGCACTTAAATAACAAGGTCTCATTGTCCTTGCTCGTACTGAATATGAAAAATATAGAGAAAATTGCGTAGAGAAAATGTGTTTCAGTTTGAATATTTTCAAAAGGTTCTAGCATCTGTTATCTATGCTAGCGATTTTGCTGTGGTATGATGACGTTTGGTCACGAATATTTTCGACACCGCCCCCCACAAACCGGTTACATAGAATAAAATTAATATTTGTATCAGCCCTAATGAAAAAAATATATATCTCGCGTTGAGTATCATACAGGCGTATCTGCAGTGATCGATTTCTCTTCGTTGATTTTCTGTTTGCATTTTTACACAAAATTTAATCGATTTTCGAAACATTTTACGGTTCAGTAGGATTAGCTGAAGAGAATGTCGATGAACAGAAAACGATCACTGTAGTTACGCCCTTATGATACTGAATGCGAGAATCATTCAATCATGAGCCTTTGTATGCTATAAAACGTTTGACTTTTACTGTGCGCCCTGTTTTCAAGTTGCCCGTAAGAGAGAGCGAGACAGCACCAACACACGGCGCACAGTAAAAGTCACGAGAACAAAAGAATTTATGGCACGTACAGAGGCTCATTGACAAAATCCGATGGCTCTACATTTTTTTCGTGTACACGTGCTCGATCCAGCTAATCAATCAGGTTCAAACTGGCAATTTTTCAATGTGTTGTTTTTCAAGAAACTCCCATAGGTGGCAGTGTTCTACTATATTTTATTCATGGTCTAATCCACCGGTGTACTAAATTCGCTCGGTCTGAAAATTGTGACACTAGAGCGGGGCACGCTCCCGCATGATCCCCACGTGATCTGGACTGGACCCGCTCTAGTGTCGAACATCTTCGACCGAGTTAGTTTAGTACACCAGTGGATAGGACCATTGTGACACCTACAATGAAATGAATTTTGTTTGTATATGCTAGGTATGCTGTTCCGCTCAAGAAAATTAAAAATTTCT
Organism: Aedes aegypti; assembly: GCF_002204515.2. Lineage (NCBI taxonomy): Eukaryota > Metazoa > Arthropoda > Insecta > Diptera > Culicidae > Aedes > Aedes aegypti. The sequence continues at coordinate 145,577,079 of NC_035107.1, forward strand.
GCCCAAGAAATCTGGAGCTCGATTTGAAAAGGTCGTAAGTAACAAAAGTAAATAATTCATGCTTATTTCACCATTCGATAGATTCTACTCAGCTTAATATGTGGTTAAAAAATCATTTTGATACGATATTTCTTAAAAAATAAAATAAAAGTTATCACTTCGACGAAATTAACAAAAACTAAGAACAGTGAAAATTTGTTCATTCGTCCTATTGCGTATTAGGTCGAAAGTCGCAAAAATACCTAATTCCGAAAAAACGTGTATTCGACCTTTTGTCGCCAAAAGGTCCCATGAGCGACAGCTGTCAAAATAAATGAAAAAAGTGGATACGACGCTCGTGTAATATTGATTTTATTTCATTAAACATATTGTTTATCAATATTTTAACGTCTACACCAAGCCACACAATCAACAAGACAAAAACAGCTTTGGTTCCGAATAAGCTACTACACGATGAACGTAAGCGTAAGACTGTCTGTACATATAACATATTTGTATAACTATTTGCATTTACAGATCACGAAGCCTTCGCATCCATTATACCTTCTAGTAATCCATATTTCATTTTCAAACACATCCGGAGATATGGTTCAAGATGTGTCTTTCATCAATATCGTCACTTCAACACCGAGCTCAACACCTCTTCCGGAACCTCGCCCGGAATATCAACAGACTACTTTCTCTGCTCTGGCCAACGAATCAGCGACAACAAACAAAGAGTTTATATCGAAAAAACGATTATTTGATTGTGAAGACAGTAAGCGATTGTTCAAGGAAAATGATCTGGAAGAGAGAAGGCTGTACGATTCGAGTAGCGATTGTGACGATTTTGATTGGAATTTGGATAACGTATCCGATACAACAGACGGAAGCCACCAGGAAGGTGATGCATCTGATTTAGCTGACCTTTCTATTTACGAGTATTTCCAAAAGTATCATACTCTTGATGATCTCGGCTCGGAGTATTGCTTGGAGAATGCCAATAACGAATCCACTGAACAAGTTATCGTTGAAGGTGAGTTGGTTTTCTTTTTATATATAACAAAGCATATAAGAATTCAAGTAATATATTCCATGCAAACCATAAAGGAGAGACAGCAACGCTTCCAGAACATACGGGAAACACTCGGAGGATCAACATAAGTATCCAAGTCGTCGACGATAAGGTCAAAGAATGTTTGGAACCAATCATCAGCAAGGCCGAAATGCGAGCAACAAACAAAAGACGAAAGGAAAGAGGCTTGGAATACACTCGGCCAGATGGCGTAATCGTACGAGCGAGAGAACTAAGACCTCCTTGTAATTGTAAGCGTAAATGCAGCGAAAAGTATCCCGACTCCATCCGCTCAAGGCTTTTAGAACAGTTATCGAGTGTGAAGCTATCCGGACAGAACCAGTTCTTGGCCAACCATATGGTGGTGTCCAAAACAGCAATTCCATAAAAAAAGCAGGGCTGGTAGCAGGTCTCTTCGAAGAGACATTGTCTCTATTTTAATGCAAGTCTCCTTAAAGTATTTAATTTTTAATGAGAGCTTTAATTTTAGAGAGTTTAGAGAGTTGACTGTTGTAATAAACTTTGTTTTCGTTTACTTATGGGTGGATATTCTACTTAACAGCTCGAAGATTTATTATCAAAAACGTGTTTTCAAATATGTTAACTTTTTTGAAAGGGCCTACTACTCTCTGTTTACTTTCTGTTTTATATTCCGAAAGCTTGTGGTATTTTTGTACAGTCAAACTTCTGTGAGTCGGTATTGATAGTATAATCGACTCATGGAACAGTGATATTCTAAGGAAAGCTGAGATAATCATCATAGTAACCATGATTTATTTTGCTCCATGAGTCGGTATCGAGTTATGGAACAACGACACATGGAGGTTTGACTGTACGGTCTCTTCGTTCATGTGTGATTCATTTTTCGGTGTCTAATACAACGGCTATCAACGCAGCAGTACTTGTGATGTTCTCCAAAAGATCCGTCCTAGACGGATCCACAACTACTCCATGGAGTTGATGCACCAACTGGGAGACTTCGATGTATGATACGCGAATTCGACATGGTATTGTTCCACAAGGCTAACAGCAAACGTTTAACATGGCAAAAGCGAAATGCGTTCTGCTAACTGCAAATCAATCCGAGAAATTCACTATTATTGAGATGATAATACAACGGTGGGTCGTATGTGCTTCGCTGACCATCAATCAGTCCGATCGTATTTTGACGTATGGACATTTTCAGATGTCAAACGTCTGAACGTGCCCGTTCGATGTGCAGCGGTGACTAGCGTTAGGTCGCATCGATTAGGTCGAATGAACCTCGAACAATCTCAGATCGACGGAAAACTTGTTTATGCTCGTAAATAAAAAAATTGAGTGTTTTTTTGTCATTTTGTTCAATGGTTTACTGGAAGCGTTCTCGTTTTGTGTCTTGATATGTATATTATGTACTTCTTAGGTATTAGCTTGAAATAGGAATTGAATTTCATTTGAAAAACTTCGTGGCGAGTTATCTCAGATAGTCAAAAATGTCACATTCGACCTTTTCAAATCGAGCTCCAGAAATGGTCAAGAAATTTCCTACAGTGAGCTCCATTTGAATTAACATTTCTTTTCAACTGCGACTGCGATCCAAGAAAAATGCTTTTCTTGAGCATTTCTTACAAGAAATTTCCCACGCATCGAGATAGGCGATTACTTTTCTGTCGAAGTGCATACTTTTGCTACTTTGCTTTAAGCTAAGTATGCTGTTTCGCTCAAGAAAAGTAATGAAATTCCTTGACTGAATGGGTCAAGAAATTTCCTACAGAGAGTCCCATTTGAAATGACATTTCTTTTCAACTGCGTACTGCGATCAGAATAATGTGATTTTCTGGACCATTTCTGGGAAGAAATTTTCCACGCAACGAGATAGGCGATTCCTTTTCTTGTCAGTAGCAAACTGGGCTTTAGGGTCAAATGACCCAAGAAACATTTGCCTATTTTATAATCATTTATTAAGCAATTTTTCACAACTACATACTGAATAGTTGCTTTATTATATTACTTTGCAGCTGCAACGCACATATTGTTCAAGCAAATCTGGCGAAATTATTAGTCTACCTATCATTTAGTGACTGTAATAATATATTGAAATGATGTTTATTCAGGTTTCACTTAGCCTAATAAGGATTGATGATTTAACAACGCTAATTTAACAAACAACATTATTGCAGTTTAATTCAGCATCATGCTTAACAACATTTTAATTATTTCCACGTGAAGCCTTTGTTCAGGCTTTGTTGATATTGCTAATTATGATATTATGGGTTTTTCTAAAGTATGCTAGTATGCTACAGTTGTTCACACACATTTGGAGAAGTTATAAAGCGTGTCGTTGAATATTGACTTTATTCTACAACTTAAAAATCACTTTATTAGCATTTATCTCAGCTTTTATTCAACTGCCACAAAATTAATTGAAAACAAATAAATTACTAAAAATTGCTAACACCGTATACATCAAATGCAGTGTAATCTTTTACCATGAATTAATAACCATTTTCAGTAATTACCTGGATACTGGATTCAAACTCGAGACCTTCCCATCGTCAGCGGTATACCTTGCCATCTGTGCCATCCTTGAATTCATATATCAGCCTTCCAGTGCTCAATATAAACCTCTTGTAGCTGAACATCGATCATGCTTGAGCTTCTGTTCAACAATGTTTAATCAACACGTGCTATGCTGATCAACAACTGAACCAGCGCATTACTTCTGCTGCTGTTCAGTACTGATGCGAGCTGAATTCAGTCGGCTATTTATAGCACAGTGAGAAAATTTATGTCAATGCTGGTCAAAAATAAAGTTTATTCACAAAGTAAAAACAGTCTGAAATCATTAATCGAATTTCATAATAAGTTTTAACTTGTTAAAACTTTAATTAAATTGTTCATCTAACTATATAAAATTTACTTATTTCATATATAATATTTTTATTTGATTAATATTTTAAGCACAGACAAACAGACGTAACACTTAGAACAAATCTCGATCAAAATCATAGTCACGAGGACATGTACGCCCAATGCTAAAATCGGTGCTTTTGGCCGACAGGCCAACAGATGGCGGTAGTGTGTAAACGTCAAACACGAACAAAAACGATGCGAGCGCCGCGGGTGGCGGATTGGCCACCTACCATATTTTTGAATCGACCGTTAAAAAGGTGGTCGATGGACAATGATGAGAGTGTGACGTCTGTTTGTCTGTGTTTTAAGTATTTGTCGTACTTTCCCATATATTAAGCATTATAGAAATATAAAGTATATATCAACCATTTGTATGTTAAATGTGCTCTTTTTGTTTTTCAAAATAATCCTATATCAGAAGACTGATTCAAAATATTTTTTAAACATAATAGGGTAACAACTGTTTATTTTGTTCTCAAACGCTAACAGTTGGCGCCAGCGGCAAAAATTACAGACAACAACCTTTCGAACATTCAGTTTCGGCCGCCGAGCGGCGACACTGATGTTTGTATTCCGCCCACTGATCGCGCTACGCTGGTTTCTCAAATTTCTCAAACTTTCAACACAAGCGCATGGAAGAATGGTAGTCGGAGAACTGTCAAAACGCATGGAAAATAATTAAAATCGTAAATTGCTTGCAATTAGGAAACTGAATCAAAAAAGTAGTGATTAGAAATCAAGTGTAAAGTGAATACATAACTTTTTGTGTTTAGTTCATCTTCCGTGGTGCTTTCTTTGCTTCAGGGTTTCGATTTTACTACCATTGAAAAAGAGCCATCTGTTGCCTTTTGAGTTTTGAATATCGCCCTATTGAATAATAGGGTAACGACTGTTTATTTTGATCTTAATCGCTAACAGTTGGCGCCAGTGGTAAAAAGTACATACAACAACCCTTCGAACATTCAGTTTATCTGTGATGGCCGCCTAGCGGCGACACTGATGTGTGTATTCCTTTCACTGATCGCGCTACGCTGGATTCTCAAATTTCTCAAATTTCAAACACAAGCGCATGGAAGAATGGTAGTCGGTGAACTGTCAAAACGTATGGAAAATAATGAAAAACGTAAATTACTTGCAATTAGGAAACTGGATCGAAAAAGTAGTGATTAGAAATCAAGCGTAATATGAATACATAACTTTTTGCGTTTAGTTCATGTTCCATTGTGCTTTCTTTGCTTCAGGATTTCGTTTTTACTACCACTGAGAAAGAGTCATCTATAGGGCGATATTCAAAATTGAAATGGCAATAGATGACTCTTTTTCAATGGTAGTAAAAACGAAATCCTGAAGCAAAGAAAGCCTCATGGAAGCTGAACTAAACACAAATGTTATGCATTCACATTACGCTTGATTTCTAATCACTACTTTTTCAATCCAGTTTCCTAATTGCTAGTAATTTAAGTTTTTCATTATTTTCCATACGTTTTGACAGTTCTTAACTACCATTCTTCCATGCGCTTGTGTTGGAACTTTGAGAAATTTGAGAATCCAGCGTAGCGAGATCAATGAGTGAAATACAAACATCAGTGTCGCCGCTCGGCGGCCGGTAAGAGAAACTGAATGTTCGAAAGGTTGTTGTCTGTAATTTTTGCCGCTGGCGCCAACTGTTAGCGGTTAAGAACAAAATAAACAGTCATTACCCTATTGCCTTTTTAGTTTTGAATATCGCCCTATTGTATTGAGAAAGCATCAGTTATTATTGTATCCAATATGTTTTTATATATTAGTAAGTAAGTGACGAATTCACCAATGGTAAAAAGCCACTCAAATAGAGATAAATAATAATAATATTAATAAGTTGAACATTCTAATACATTAGGAATGCAACGCTTTTTTTTCTCTTATAGGCAGGTGAAATCAACTCACGTGTAAAAAATCTGAACTGCTACGGCAAATGAAATGTAATATGTTGTTAACAAAATGTTAATAAAATCTTAAATTTGTTTTACCAAATTAGGATGATAGTGTTGTCTAATAACACAGAACACCTAGATATAAGAAATAAATGTAATGTTTGGCAGTGCGCATCGTACCTTCGTGCTGTGCGTACATAAATTCTCTCTGCTCTTGGAAGTTTTCTTAAAAACTACCTAAAGCAATAAAACAGTACTTTTCAGTGCTACAAAAACAGTACTTTTCAGTGCTAAAATTAAAAACGGTACTTTTCAGTGCTACTAAAACAGTACTTTTCAGTACTATTTTTTCTACTATTGATCCCTTTACGATCCTTGTTTGGACCCGTGCCTTCGATTTTTCGTTGGACCCGTTGGCGAAAGCTAGCGGTGGTAATCCTTCTTGGACACCGTCTTTGGAAAAAACCTCTCGAAGGTCACGTCTTCTTTCGTTTATTAACTAAACATGGTATCAACAACAAACAAAAGGAAGGGTGAATCTCTGAATTCACTACTTCCTTCCAAAAAAGTGGGTTTTAAAACTGTCACTACACGCGGCAAGAATGGAAGAAAGGACGTTTCCCCGGAATGCGAACTTTCTTCCAAGGGTGAAATGAATAATTGTATCGAAATGAGCAATCAGTTCGATGCTCTAGACAAATTTTCCGAACACCAAATCGAAGCAGCCTCTAGCCCAGGCTCTTTGATCCAAGTGAGGAAGCAAAGAGTGCCGCCTATCGTGGTCAGTTGTTCCGAATTTGGGGGATTTAGGCAGGAGATCTTGAACTCCATTAGGGGAATCAAGGTTTCCTTCCAAATCGCAAAGAAAGGAGACTGTCGCGTTTTGCCGGAAACTCTTAAAGATCGTGAACTTCTTCTCAAACATCTTGAAGAGAAGAAGCACAAATGTTTTACTTATGACGACAAAACTGAACGTTTGTTCAAAGCAGTGTTGCCACATTTTTTTCGGTTTCCATCTGTGATTTTGACTGAAAAAATCTTTTTCATCTGTAGTCCATCCCAAAAAATCTTTGAAAAAATCTGTATTGCACCAAGTTTTGAATTTTATTGATCTATTTTAAAAAAAACGTCAATACTGTTTTTTTTCTCGTCAGAGATGTAGTTACACTCATTTACACTGAGAACAGCGTTGCGGTTGAAAATACTATATCATAGGGTTAAATTAAATACACAACGCCACTTGATTTGTGCAGACTAAATTCGCATTTATTTAGAATATTTTGTGCATTCAATTTTACCATGACACCATTTGTATAGTAAAAATTACTATATCATGGTTAAAAACTTGCAGCAGACCAGAATCGAACCGAGGATCTGGCGATTGTCAAGCGCGAACGCTAGCCGCTCGGCTATCGACGCGGTTGGATTGAGAGGGAACAAAACGCAAATAAAAAGCGTTCATGATAGCTCAATCGTGGTTGGAATAGTAAATTTAAAAACACGTTCATGGTTCTCATTACTGCAACGCTTGTTTCAGTGTAAGCAAACTTGAAACCCAACCCAAAAAAAAGTACATATTGTATGGATAACTACATAGTTAGAATGAAAGCATTTATTTACTAGATGCGACCGTTTTTACAATCAATTAATATTAAGAATATTAAAATTGGGAAGACCTACGTGTTTTGTAAATTTAAGTTTCATCATGAAAATAAAAGGCTAATTTGCATTTGAATTCAGAACAGTACACATTTGCACTTTATTATTAAATCGATCACATCAGTTTACCAGTTAGATTATGTATGATGTTTATACATTGATTTGTTAAACTTTGAGTTCAATTCCGGTGTCAATGTAAGATTTACAACCCCTCCCTTTCCTTTTAAATAACATTTTGACCGCAAAATGGCGTCCATGGTGCTCGTATTCAGGCGATTCCGAACTTTCGTCTTGTTGAGATTATACTGAGAGAAAACGCGTTCCACCGTCGCAGATGAATGAGGAATCAGTAGAAAATTCGAGATGAATTTTCTCAGCAAGGGAAAAGCCAGCTTTCCAGTTGCTCGCTTCCAGCTCAGTAATTTTTGCCAACTTGTTGCCATGTCATCAGTTTCTTCAAGCTGTATGGTGTTGCAAAGTAGTGACGCTTTCAGCTCCCGAAACTCATTTTCGATTGATTGTTCTGTGCCCGTACCGTAAAAGGTGGGAAACTGCTTCAAAATTGAATTGAAGTCTGTTAATTTATCCAGATTCTTGGGATCTATCTTCGACGCAAGTTTAAGTATCGGGTCATTCAGGTTAAATCGCTTGGTAATTTGCTTGATCAATTCAATATAGAAGTTACAGCAAATAGAATAGAAAGCCTCCTTTCTGGGTTCATCCAGGATTCCGGTTTTGAGCAGTTCGTCTGCTGCTAAGCCAATGTAAATCTCCGATTTTTTTTTTGCAGATTTTGTTCAAAATCCAAAGCAGAAAAATCGTTAATTTTCTTCAGATATTGACTATCACATATGTTGGATAGAAGAATCACCAAGAGTGATTTTATCTCATTGTACATGTTGGGGAATTCCGGGCTTTCGGACTGGAATATACGATTGACCCTGTTTATCACCGGTAATACGTATTCCAGGAAGAGCAGAAGTGGCTTGGTCATTGGATCGTTGAGATGACAAAGAATACGCTTAGCCGTTTGATTGTTATCGCTATTGGCTTGAAAAGAAAAAAACATTACCAGTTCCGCAAAGCGTTCATTGTTCCTTTTAATCACTGATTCTAAGGAAAGCCACCTGGTTGCAGATGGGTGTAAAATCTTTAACGGCTGAACTTCTAGGATACTTTGTATCATGGCAAATTCTTTAGACCGCTTTGGACTGCAGGATAAGTAACTGTAAATATCGCGCATCAGCTGTTCCAGATACGATGGCAGCTTTTCGCATGCGTAACTAGCGCACAGTGCCAAAGAATGACAACTGCACTTTATAACTATCAACTCAGGACAGTCATTTTTTAACAGTCGCATGACTGATCTTTCTGAACCTATCATGACCGACGCTCCATCAGATCCAAACCCCACGAGTCGCTGCTTATAATCGATTCCATCATCAACAAACTGCTTCACAATAGCAGCGTAGATGGTTTGATGGTCAGCTAGGTGAAGTTCGACAGCTTTGTAGAAAAATCTCTGACCTAGAAGAATAACAGAAAGCGTATTAAATAAATTAGTCTTGCTGAGATCAATAACTGTATAGAATTGTACAATTAACTGCGTCTTCAGATAATCTTTGAAAAATATTGAACAGTATTCTTAAAATTTATAGTTTCTAAACAAAAGTATGCGTATATTGAATCAAATAAACTATCATAAAAATGTTTGTTCATAACAATCCGTATGGCTTTTAGGATGGATTGAAAATTAAAGAATTTAGAGGTACAAATGCTCAATCAGATCTTACACCAAAAAATGTCTCAAGGCAGAGGGAACAAAATGAGTAAGGAATTAAAAAAAAAACAAACAATTTACCCTGTACAACTTATCACCATCATCTTCCACCATTCTTATCACCATCACAAGCGTTTTGACAGCACCGATGTCGGTAGATTCGTGAATAATGAGTGAGAAATTTGATTTTCGCATCATTTCGACCAAATTGTCATGCTGAACCTCCGCCATTACTCCGTTGATTACAGCTGTGGCTTTCGTTCTTCCCAGGGTTATTCTTGAGAGCAGCTCTGAATCCGGATCGATAGTTTTCAATAAATCAGTCAACTTGTCCACTGCGGCGAAAGAAATATTATTCTCTACGGCCCATCCACTGATCTTCAATTCTGCTTCGGTTACGTTGCTGCTTGAAAGTTTTGTATATATTTTTTGATCCGTGGGTTTTAAAATTTTCATTGATGCATCCTTATGTCTTTTGGTGTCAAGGTGTGAAACAAGATTAGATTTTCCTCCTCTTGAAACACAGAGCTTGTCAAGACATATCGTACACCATGCATAATGAACGTCTTTCTCGTACGGCTCGAAGCATTCAAAGCCATCAGTTGAAAGCCATTCAACTTTAAATTTCTGCATCCACATTTTTCTTTCTGTTTTCGTCGGTTTTTCTGTTCCAGAAGCCGATGCGGAACTTTCAGTCACTCCAGCGTCAGATTTATCAGTGGGAGCAATAGCAAATGCTGTATCTAAAAGTCGGAATAATAAATAAATCATTATATTCGCATACAAAGTCATTGGGGTGCGACTTATTTTTCGAAAGTTGTTAAAACCAAAAATTCATAAGCTTTTCTGAATTCAAATCACAAAAAAGAGAAACCTAAAATTTTGAGCAAAAAATATTAAGGTTTAGAAATAGCGCAGGCGACTTGGAGGAGAATTTTCAAGTTATGAAATATGACCTTCAGTTAAGTCTTCATAACTTTGTTATTCTCCAAAGGCTCTTAGCACCACTATCTTCAAATTTAAATTTAAGAAAAGTTTGTATAACTTCAAATTTGTCTAAAATCAAAACCAGACTTACCTAAAAGTAGTTTTCTCACAATTATTCCTCTTTTTACTAAAAAAAATCATCTTTGTTTGACCATAACTTCATGAATACTTACCGATTCCAGATCATTTTTACATTATTTTCAAGCAAACTTAGTTGATTCCTATTTTTTTTTAATTTCAAAAATATTGTTGGTGCGAAGTGTATGAAAAATTGTTTCTTAAAACTTTTTGAAGGTTTAACAATGAAAAAACATAGTTTCAGCTAAATTAAAAAAAAATAAAGTATAGTATTTTCCGTTTTGAGGGTTTGGGCAGTTTTTGTTGAATAACTAGATCAAACCTATTTTTTTAATTATTTTGTTGTAAGCATGGTTTATCATTTATTAAATTAGCTTCAAAAGCATGTAAAAAGATTTTGAATCGGTTAAGTATTCTTGAAATTAAGGTCAAATAGAGATGATGATTTTAGCGAAAAAGAGGATTTTTTTTCGAAATTTACTTTCAACTAAGGTTAGTTTTGATTTTTGACAAATGTTATGTTCTATAAACTTTTCATAAATTTCATTTTAAATAGAATGCAGCTATGGTTAGAAGTTATAAATAATAAGACTTAACTGAAGGTCCTATTTCATAACTTGAAAATTCAAATCGCTTGCGCCACCTCTAAATCTTTTTATGTTTGGCTCAAAATTTGAGGTTTCCCTGTGTTTTTGTGATTTGAATTCAGAAGAGCATACGAATTTTCGGTTTTAACAACTTTCGGAAAATAAGCCGCACCCTAATAGTCATGGCTGTTTCCAATATAAATTTGACCTCATAAGTTATGTTAAAATTACCTAAAACTGAGCCACCTTTAGATGGAGTTAGAGATGCTTGCTTTCCAAGCCTGGGAAAATATTTTTCCATTGTGTTTCCTTTCTTCTTGGACATCACTTGTAAACGTTTCTTTCCAAATCTGCTTTCTGTTTTAATGATTAAAATATCCGGCACTTTTTTCAGATACTACGGCAACAACACGACTGCAAATATAAACAAAGATTATTCTTCATCATAACATTTGAGGTAAATATAGAACGAAGCTATATCTCGAAATATTCAGAAGCACTAATCTAGAGAATCGAATAATTGTTCGAGATGATAATTTGATCATCTGGTTGCTCTCCCTTAGTGGCCAATCGATGTCTCGATCTCCAGATTTGTGCTATTGAAAATTTACGGGTTGACTTTAATTCATATTCACCTTAATAGGTTTTCGTCAGGATTGCAAATTTTGTATATATTTTAGGGACATTGAAACGTTTTATCAACTCACCTGAACTGTTTAGTTTCACGAAAGGTTGACACAACTAGGCATATCACTTTGATATATTTCGAAAAAGCTGGGTTTTTTTCAAAATATCACTGATCCAAAACACACATATCGAAAATAAAACGCGCGATGCGATTATGACAATTGTATGACATTGACAAATATCTTGTCTGCTTTATCGACACATGAAAAACTGCCCAGTTGGCAAAAGCTGAACCAGATGGAATCAAGAATAACAAATGAATAATACCGATTTTTTTCTTTATTCGTTTCAAGGTTGGTTGATGGCTGAAAATCTTAATAATCTTAATTTTTCGTAAAAATCTTTGATCTGTGATCACAGATATCTGTAGGTGAAAACGGAAAAAAATCTGTGTAATTCTAGATAAATCTGTGTATGTGGCATCACTGGTTCAAAGTTGTCTTGAAAGGTCTCTCAAGTGACTATAAATCACCTGAAGAGATCAAAAATGGAATAAATGATTTACTTGGATTTTCCCCAGTCCAAGTAATCATTATGAAAAAGAGAACCCAATCTGGCATTGTTCGGAAAGGGCTTTCTCAAGAATTTTATTTAGTTCACTTTAACAAAAATGAACTAAATAATATTAAAGCTTTAGAAAAAGCAAAACTTTTGTTTGATGTCCGTGTGACATGGGAACATTTCCAGAAACCTGGAGTAAATTACCAGAACCCCACTCAGTGCCGTCGGTGCCAAAAGTGGGTACAAAAAATTGTCGCATGGATGCTAAATGCATGATTTGCGGAGGTTCTTCTCACGCTAAAGACGTCTGTCCAGTGAAGGAAGATACCAGAGTTTATATACACAGAGTTGCGCGAAGAGCCTTCTTTGAATGCTTGTTCTTCTTCGTCTTCGAAAACAGCCCCTATCTGTTTTGCTGGGCTGCTCGATAGGTAGACGGTTTGACAGTTCGATAGGTAGATTTGGTTTCACTCTTCGCGCAACTCTTCATTCATAGACTCTGGAAGATACCACCAAATTCATATGCTGTAGAGTTTCCAAATTTCCCGGGATTTGATTTCCCGGGAAACGGGAAATAAAATTACCATATCCCGGGAATTCCCGGGATCCCGGGAAATTCTAAAAAGCGTGAAAATGAAGCAAATTTGGTTAAATTTTCTTTTTAAATTATTCGTATTTCGTGTAGGGTCGGTGTTCCCTTAGTAGACGGTCCCCTATAGTCGCACTAGTGGCTTTTTGCGTCCGTTTTGCTATAAATCGTTGCAAAATATTTTTTGACATGAAGCTCAGGAACTGTTTATTTAAGTACCATTGACACACTATTCGATTGTGTTAAAAAAAATGATCTAAATATAGTTTTGCTTATTATTTAAGCTCCCTTGTATCTATAGCAAACCTATTGTTCCTATAGTATCAATACCAACAGAAACTCTTTTTTTTCATAAAACAAAATAATTAAATAAATTCGGACTTCTTCTTATATTAATTGAAGGCTTTTGATCCACACTTTTAAGGAAAAATATAATAGTTTTGTAAAAAAATACGGTTTTGATTTGTATTTAACTTTGTACTATAGGTGTTCCTATAGTAGCACAAATGACAATAAATACAAAAATTTGAGTTTTCGTTTTTTTTCACAAAACTGAGATAAATAGCTTTCGGTTGACGTAAAAATAATGCCACTGGCTTTATATTTCGATTTTACTCGAACATTTGTTCTTAGTTATGCGGCTTCAAAATTCAATATGTACATGGTACATCGACCCTATATGTATTTTATACCAGTAAATTTATTGGTAATTTCTTTTCTCTGTGAGTAATTTGTTCATGTTTCTCTAAAAAATGTTAGCACCATTTCAAACGCTAGGCTTCAAAACAACAAAGTTTATATCATTAAGCAAAAATCCACGTGGAGTTTTAAATAAATTATTCTTGATAAATCGTTTAGAATAAAATCCAACTAGAGTCTATATATTAAAAATTGTGGCTGTTACATCCATGAAATCTTTATGAGTATTTATAAGTATGAATTGAGTAGTTCATAGAAAAAGTCCCTCGAAAATTCCTTTATTTTATATAGCATTTTTTTTTCGTCAGAAACGATGTCCATTTTATGAACCACTATTTCATTACGAAAAACAAAAAAAATCAGCCCCGAAATATAACTAGCGACGTAGTGAGTTCATTGGTTAGAATTATATGAAAAGTGAATTGTGCGATAGTTTTTGTTTGGAAATAGATAGTAAATTCTTTTTTTCATAAACCTCCCTGGGAAGTATGGAAATCCCGGGAAATACGGGAATCCCGGGAAAAATAAAATCATTTCCCGGGAAACGGGAATCTCGGGAAATCTCAATTCCCGGGAAATGTTCCCGGGAATGGAAACTCTAATATGCTGTAATTGCGGGGCTAACCATAAGTCCAATTTTTGGAATTGTCCTTCACGCAAAAGGGTCATTGAGGCTCGTGACAGGCAGATGAAAGATAATATCCGTTACGATAACGGTCGTTTCCGGAATTTGCCTGGTAGAGTATCGAACAATGCTCATTTTTCAGTTAACGATCGCTTGATCATGAATCATACCCATCAGGAAGATCATAATCATGCTCATTCACAAACTAATTTTAATCCGTCGGGTAGCCGTTCGAATCTTTCAATTTCGAATGTATCTACCCACGGTAAATCCTTTGCCGATATCGTAGCAGGAAATTTGAACTCCTCCCCTGTTCGATCCATGGGTACCAATTCTACTTGTTTCAAATCAAATGGAAAAAACCCTACCGCCACATTTAATTCCGCTTCTTCGTCTACCGGAAATTCTAACGGGAAATCACATGACATGTCTGCCTCTGATTTTAATTTTCTAACTGAACAATTGAATCTAATGATTGATTCAATGTTCAAAGCCACCACTATGACTGAAGCAGTCCAAGTAGGTGTAAAATTTACAAATCAAATTGTTATTGGATTAAGTTTTTCTAATGGATCCAAATAATAATTTAAATATTTTAAATTGGAATGCTCGTTCTCTGAATGGTAAAGAGGACGAGCTGTTTAATTTTCTTACGGTTAATAACGTGCATATAGCAGTTATTACCGAAACGTATTTAAAACCTGGATCTTAACTCAAAAGAGATCCTAACTTTTTTGTTTATCGTAATGATCGACTTGATGGGGCATGTGGGGGAGTTGCAATCATCATTCATAGGCGTATAAAACATCAACTTCATCATTTGAAACTAAAGTTTTTGAAACTTTAGGTGTTTCTGTTGAAACACAGTTTGGTAAATATACTTTCATAGCTGCCTATTTGCCTTTTCAATGCTCTGGGCAGCAAGTTAATTTGCTCCAAACTGACTTGCGTAAATTGACTCGCAATAAGTCAAAATTTTTGTCATTGGTGACTTTATGGCCAAACATCGGTCATGGAATAATTCTCAAAGTAATTCCAACGGCAGAATTTTATTTGATGAGTGCTCTTCAGGATATTTCTCAATTCAATACCCTGATAGCCCCACATGTTTTTCCTCTTCTAGAAATCCATCTACGATTGATTTGGTCTTAACCGACTCTAGTCATCTTTGTAGCCAACTGATTACTCATGCTGATTTTGATTCTGATCATGTCCCTGTTACATTTCAAATATCCCAAGAAGCGATTCTCAATCCTATCAGCTCCACTTTCAATTATTTACGAGCCGACTGGAATATATATAAAACGTATGTTGACTCTAATCTTGATGTTAACATTTCTTTTGAAACTAAACTTGATATTGACAATGCTCTTGAAACTTTAACTAATTCCATTGTTGAAGCCCGGAGCATTGCAATTCCAAAATTTGAATCCGTGATTATAGACGATGATCTTAAACTCTTGATCCGTCTTAAAAACGTGAGGAGAAGGCAATTTCAACGCACTCGCGATCCTGCTATGAAAATTATATGGCAGGATTTGCAGAAAGATATCAAGAAACGTTTTGCTCAATTAAGAAACAAAAATTTTGAAAATAAAATTTCTCAATTGGACCCTGGCTCTAAGCCCTTTTGGAAATTATCTAAAATCTTGAAAAAACCTCAGAAGCCAATACCGGCATTGAAAGAGGAAAACAAATTATTACTAACTAATTGCGAAAAAGCTCAAAAACTTGCTATGCAGTTTGAAAGTGCGCACAATTTTAATTTAGGACTTACTAGTCCAATTGAAAATGAAGTTACTCAGGAGTTCGAAAATATTCTCAATCAAGAGAACGTTTTCGAAAATGCCTGGGAGACTGATTTGGAAGAAGTGAGAACTATTATTAAAAAAATCAAAAATATGGAAGCTCCTGGCGATGATGGAATTTTCTACATCCTCATCAAGAAACTTCCAGAAAGTAGCTTATCATTTTTAGTTGATATATTTAACAAATGTTTTCAATTAGCATATTTCCCTGACAAATGGAAAAATGCTAAGGTTGTTCCAATTTTAAAACCAGACAAAAATCCTGCAGAAGCTTCTAGCTATCGTCCAATCAGTTTGCTTTCCTCCATCAGTAAACTTTTTGAAAAGGTTATTTTGAACAGAATGATGGCCCACATCAACGAAAGTTCAATTTTTGCCAATGAACAGTTCGGATTCCGCCATGGACATTCGACCACTCATCAACTTTTACGTGTAACAAATTTGATCCGTTCCAACAAATCTGAAGGCTATTCTACTGGTCTTGCTCTTCTAGACATAGAAAAAGCATTCGACAGTGTTTGGCATGAAGGTTTGATTGTAAAATTAAAAAACTTTAATTTTCCAACATACATTGTTAGAATAATTCAAACACAGACAAACAGACGTCACACTCTCATCATTGTCCATCGACCACCTTTTTAACGGTCGATTCAAAAATATGGTAGGTGGCCAATCCGCCACCCGCAGCGCTCGCATCGTTTTTGTTCGCGTTTGACGTTTGCACACTACCGCCATCTGTTGGCCCGTCGGCCAAATACAATAATTTTAGCATTGGGCGCACATGTCCTCGTGACTATGATTTTGATCGAGATTTGTTCTAAGTGTTACGTCTGTTTGTCTGTGATTCAAAGTTATCTGTCAAATCGTACACTTCAGGTTAATTATCAGAACTCCAGATCTGAAAGACTTCCTGTAAGAGCTGGTGTTCCTCAAGGCAGCATTTTGGGACCAATATTATACAATATTTTCACATCTGACTTACCTGAGCTACCTCAGGGATGTCAAAAATCTTTGTTTGCGGATGACACAGGTCTCTCCGCCAAAGGACGAAGCCTGCGTGTCATCTGTAGTCGATTGCAAAAAAGTTTGGATATTTTTTCTTCATACTTGCAAAAATGGAAGATTTCTCCTAATGCTTCCAAAACTCAACTAATAATATTCCCACATAAACCAAAAGCTCTTTATTTGAAACCTTCAAGTAGACATGTTGTCACGATGAGAGGGGTTCCAATAAATTGGTCAGATGAAATTAAGTATCTAGGGCTCATGCTAGATAAGAATTTAACTTTCAAAAATCACATTGAGGGCATTCAAGCCAAATGTAATAAATATGTAAAATGTCTCTATCCCCTTATTAATAGAAAATCAAAACTTTGTCTTAAGAACAAGATTTTGATATTCAAACAAATTTTCAGGCCAGCCATGTTGTATGCTGTACCAATATGGACTAGCTGTTGTAATACCAGAAAGAAAGCTCTGCGGAGAATTCAAAATAAAATTTTGAAAATGATTCTGAGGCTTCCTCCCTGGTATAGTACCAATGAGTTACATAGAATATCCAATGTTGAAACATTGGAACAAATGTCAAATACAATCATTAATAATTTCAGGCAAAAATCGTTACAATCTTCTATTGCCACGATTAATGCGTTATATGTTTAGGTTAAGTTAGGTTAAGTATATTAAAAACGTTTTTTTTTTCTCTTATAAGCAGGTGAAATCAATTCACCTGTAAAAAACTGAACTGCTACGGCAAATGAAATGTAATATGTTGTTAACAAAATGTTAATTAAATCTTAAATTTGTTTTACCAAATTAGGATGATAGTGTTGTCTAATAACACAGAACACCTAGATATAAGAAATGAATGTAATGTTTGGAATGATACTAATAAGGAATTAAAAAAAAAAGAAGGAATGTTTGGAATGATACTAATAAAGAAATTAAAAAAAGGAATGCAACGCTTTTTTCGAAAATTTGGGTATGGTGTGACCTTTCTTGTAAGGCTTATTTGTTGCTGAACAATGTGTTTATTAATCGTTATTTTAGCCTTCTTTGGATCAACTATGTGGTGATATATCTATGTTGTATTAAGATTTTATATAATACCTATTCAGCTTTAAATCATGTTCATGTTAATGGAAACAGCTGAAGTGCGAAGCAACCAAAACGTTAGTTCGTCTCTTGTACATCTGTTCATACAATTATATTTGTTTGGTGGAATATTGGCTCTGTAAAAGAAGGAAAAATGACTTGTTCAACTCATTCGTAAAACAATCCTGATAAGCCGGCAGAGATTCTTTGGAGAAGTTTAATAACTGTTGCTACTACTGTTATTCATTCCAATGACAAATGTTGAACATTGTCTTAAATTTGGATTTGGATAGCATCTTCTCAGCTCTTTGTAGGGCATTTTTTCAGCTGTCACCATTATTCAACAATAATTAAATATGTATGTTTATTTGTGACTCTGGACTGTAAGTTTGGTAACAACATGGGTAACAACTTTCATGTAATTATTGTTAACTTATTATGTATACTTCGATTATCATTAAAAATGTTATGGTTAGTAACTTTTTCCGATATCAATAACGTCGCAGATGATGATCACTATATTTGGAAAATTTAAATCATGATGTTTTTAATCCAATTCGAACTTTACCCTCGTTGATTCATAGTCCCCTACATGTCTTAGATTTGATTTGAAAAACATTTGAAAATAACATAAAAAGACATGATATGTTTTGCTTGAATAAAAGCATACTCATATACTGTTATTCGCACAGTTTTACCACAGACAAACAGACGTCACACTCTCATCGCTGTCCATCGACCAACTTTTTAACGATCGATTCAAATATTGGGTAGGTGGTCAATCGACCACCCACAGCGCTCGCGTCGTTTTTGTTCGTGTTTGACGTTTACACACTACCGCCACCTGTTGGTCCATCGGCCAACTACGATGTTTTTAGCATTGGGCGTACATGATTTCGCGACTATGATTTTGATCGAGATTTGTTCCAAGTGTTACGTCTGTTTCTCTGTGGTTTTACTAATCATGCTGATCAACATTTTAAGTATAAGACACTAAAACCACAGACAAACAGACCTAACACATAGAACAAATCTCGATCAAAATCATAGTCACAATGACATGTACGCCCAATGCTAAAATCGGTGTGTTTGGCCGACAGGCCAACAGATGGCGGTAGTGTGTAAACGTCAAACACGAACAAAAACGATGCAAGCGCTGCGGGTGGTGGATTAGCAAACTATCATATTTTTGAATCGACCGTTAAAAAGGTGGTCGATTGACAATGATGAGAGTGTGTCGTCTGTTTGTCTGTGCTAAAACTTTTGTACGATTTGTTGTTAATCAAATATTCATTTTTGAATTTGTTTATCGGCATATCGGTCTATTTTGCTCGAAGTAAGAGGGAGCATGGAGAAGAAAGCAATGAACACTAGATGGATAGGTACCGTAAGGGAACGGCTAGAGAAATTGGATTAGATGTTGAAGAGGGCAAACCATATGAAACAGTATTACTTGAAACGTCCTTCCTTGTGGCTAACGTCCCCTATGGGAAAGGCTTGGGTGTGTTTTGAGAATGACACTACCAAGACAGTCTTACTTCGAGCAAAATAGTCCGATATGCCGATAAACAAATTCAAAATATAATTATCACGGTCGATACCTTTGTATGCAAATATTCAATATTTTACTAAAATGATGGCTACAACCTATAGAAGCTTTTAATCAGTCAATTGTTAAACTTCTTATGTGTTGTAGAACAAAAGCTACTATATTTGCATTTTTGGAGGTTTATTCAGCTCTTATTCAAAACACAAACCTCAAGTGAAATAACAGCTTTTTTATAAGCGGAAATTAATTTATTTAATTAATGATTCAACTAAAAATTTGTTCAACAATGGTTGCTGCTATGCAGCTTGTATTAAACACGTGAGTATCTTAAAAGCTACCAATAGACCATTTCCGTCAGATCTAACCCCCAGTTTTTGTATTTTTCTTCGAAAGACAATCATTTTTAATGAATATTAACGCTTTCAGATTTTGTTTATATGCACTCCTGATTTTCTTACAAATTTTTGAAAACATGGATACTCACCACATTTTGAAAAATAATTCGAGATGCGGCACAGTTTGTTCAACCCTATGGGTATCAGCGTGGTGATTTTGCAACAGTTTTTCGATTCCACCCCTGCATTGGTTGTTTACATTTGGAAACGTCAAATCAGGCGCGCTTAAACTGACCGTGATCCCGGACAGGGCGCCCCAAACAGGAGCGCCAACGAAAAAAACCTTTTTGAACCAGGTTGGAACTTGCGCAACCCGTTCGGAATCACAGTTTCAACCCCAACACGATTCAGGTCTTCCTTTAGTAAAATATATTTTGCTTCACAGATACAAAATTCAAAACCACCCCATTACAACAAATCTCTCATCCACCCAACAGTTATGGTACCGCTAGTTCTATTAGAGGCTTTTTTTTACTATTCATGCCGACAAATGCCTGAATCTATCTGTTGGCTGTTGATCCGGTCGATTTCCGCCTTGAGGCAGCAACAGCCGCACAAGGAATTTTTGAGCGGCTGTTACTGTCTCTAGGCGGGAATCTTCCGGCTTATTCAATCCTCGTTGGCACAAAACAGAGAAATCAGGCATCTGTCGACTACAATCCTTGCGTTACAGAACCGTGTAGTGTTCGTCGGGTGCGGTCATAACCGGCCGAAGCGGTGAAGGTGGTTTCCGCGGTGATTACGGAGATTTCAGGAACCGTGAAGGAAGGAGGGAGCGAAACCAGCGGAGCCCGTTATGATGAATGAAAACTTAAACAAAAATCATCTGGTCATGCCAGCTGATCTTAAATTCACCACAAAGTAGTGGCAAAACCATAGGGGAAAAAAGGGTCTGCATTTTTTCGAGGTGAAACAAATGGTAGGGGACCGAGGGGTGAACTAACGTGCCGTAAGTTTTTCATTGTTTTCTAATAGTTAAAGGCTCCAAAACATATCGGTTCCTTAGGAAAGTTTGTTCAGTAAATTGACAGAAAGCATATAAGCCGATAATTTTTTTTCACGGAAATGGTCTATTGTTCCTTGGGAATGAGTTGTGTTCGATTTTTTCTATAAATTAAAATTGGGCACCCTATTTCGGAAATGGTCACCATAATCAAAAAACCCAAAAACACGTGTATTCCTATTTCGGATTAGGAACAAAATAGCAAAAAGCTTGAAAGTTCAAATATGGAGGTGTTAAAAAACAGTGAATCGGAAAAGAAAACGAAATATGTGGAAGGAAAAGTGTTCAAAATAAAAGTCGTCAATGTACCCGGTGATGGTAACTCAATGAGAATATATACCGAGGTGTGGAAAAGACATTTAGTGTGCGTGACATCCGTGTACGGTGCAAAATGTTTCACAACTACAAGCGAGTAAGCTCCCATAAGAAGCCGTGCAAATTAGTGACGTAGTTATTTTTGTTAACGTTTTTTCTGTTTACTAATACATAGCCATTGCTTCTTTTTCCACACCTTGATATATATTCTCATTGATGGTAACTGTCTTTTCTATTCAGTTGTGCAGCAAATAACGGGTTGGGGCCCATTCATAAATTTCATAACGCTAGAGGGGGTGGGTGGGTGTCCTAGCGATGTTACGGCACCTACAAAAATTTAATAACATTCATACAAAAAGTGTTATCAGGGGGTAGGTGGGTGTCCAAATTGGCGAATTTCAGCGTTATGAATGAGCCCAAAGCGCAAATGAATGAGCCCTTGGATGCAGTTCAACAATAGAGGTATTCACTTAAAGCTGCGTAAAACGAAATTCTGCGTAACTTTAGCGGTGAAACATTTCAAATGAAATATTCCTCTTCTGATTCTAGGCGATGTCAAATCAGAGCATTTTAATCTAGTGTTCTATAGAATAACAGCCGGTCACCCAGGGTCACCCGAAAAATTGTTGTCCGATTTCAGATTCATTTATTCTCTTGTTCTCAATTTAACCCTCTAATACCCAACCCCGCCTTTAGACGGGGTACACTTTGGAATTTTGTGTATTTTTTCGTAGCTCGGAAATCAAAATGATTTTATTTTAGGCTCAAACCTTGACTCATAACACGCATATGAGAAAAGTTTTTTATGACTTTTGAAACATTTTTGTATTTTTGAAAATTGTTTGAAAAATTGTATTCTTATATAACCTCCAAATGCCTGGGGTTTGTTTAACGTGTATTATAAAAAATCGTACCTTTTATATTTTTCTACTATTTATTAACCTATAACAGAAGAAAGGCTTAGTGGTATTGTATATCCACTTCAATGTTGGATTATCCCGTCTATTTAGATGACTGTTCAAAACAGTCGTCGGAAATCGAGGGGAATCTCAATGTATTCCATCCAGATGAAACAATGTTGGCAATGTTGTTGAAACACATAATTAGGATAACTATACATACCTTACGCGCAATAAACTATTGCCACTTATTGAATTGTTTCATTGAACCTGTATTTTGAGCATTAGAAACATTTATCACAAGGTTAATTTTGTTTAGTGAAACATACTTTGATAAACATTCCATCCAACCACCCCTCATTTTCTGAGCCGTGCAGCCGGCAGCCGAGTGTCAACAGCAACTGTTTTGGAAATCTGACTCGACGCCCACTCTGCTGTCCTTGTTGCTCTACTTGAAAGAGTAGGGGAACTAGTTTGCGCGCGAAAATCTTCTCGCTCGTTGTTGCTGCCAAATCTGACAGCGACTGTTTCACCGACCGTTTAGAATGACGACTGTTTCGAACGGTCGTGAACAGTTAGGAACTGAACGGTCAATATTAAAATAATTCCAAACCTGTGTTTCCGTTAATTACACGGAAAATAAAAATATTTTCAGAAAAATATTTGAAATTTATTATTTTTAAAAGTACCGTAAAAACTTGAATTTTTATTGTTGCCAAAAATCAGTAACTAGAAGAGGCTTCAAGAAAAAATAAAAAAGGATAGGGATGTTCAAAAATAAAAATTATAAAAATCAAAAACCAAAATTCATAGATTTGCGAATAAAAATAAATCATTGCCCAAAACGTGTTTAGAACAATTTTAGATAACTAAAAATGATATTTAGATCGAAAATAAAAATTTGGGTATTAGAGGGTTAATAACATTTTGATAATTTTGTTCCACGGCTAATCTTTTCCACATTACCGAAGGAGAACAAGACCTTAAGATATAATACAACATAGAATTAAGCAAACATGTAGTCTACTATTGATTGATGAGATGAATAAATAAATATATGAATAAATAAATTAATAAATAAATAAGTAAATAAATAAATAAATAAATAAATGAATAAATAAATAAATAAATATATAAATAAATAAATAAATAAATAAATAAATAAATAAATAAATAAATAAATTAATTAATAAATAAAAAATAAATTAACAAATAAATAAATAAATAAATGATTAAATAAAATATAAAAAAATAAATAATAAATAAATAATAAATAAATAAATAAATAAATAAATAAATAAATAAATAAATAAATAAATAAATAAATAAATAAATGAATAAATAAATGAATAAATAAGTAAATGAATATATAAGTAAATGAATAAATAAATAAATTAATAAATAAATAAATAGATAAATAAATAAATAAATAAATAAATAAATAAATAAATAAATAAATAAATAAATAAATAAATAAATAAATAAATAAATAAATAAATAAATAAAAAAATAAATAAATAAATAAATAAATAAATAAATAAATAAATGAATAAATAAGTAAATGAATATATAAGTAAATAAATAAATAAATAAATAAATAAAAAAGTAAATGAATATACAGTGGGATTCCGTTTTTGGCATGCTCCGCTTTTGGCATGCTCCATTTTTGGCACCCCCCGATTTTGGCAACAAAATGGATCCGTTTTTGGCAACATTTTTGAATACCATAAAAATTTGTAATTTTTTGAAAATATTATCGTGTCTGTTACTTTATTTATCTGAATGGCAGGTAAAATACGCACCGATTACATTCTAGAGCTCTATTTTCGTCGATATTCCTCCAAATATCATTAACTACTAAGAGCTCCCGTACGTGCTAATTTACTTCAGAATGGTCATTGGTCATGCATTCGCAGCGTTTCATGAGGTCATTAATCTCCACCAGCATCTCAACTAGAGATTAATATCTTAGGCATTCATGCTGAGTGACCAGCCCACTTAAGTCTGCCAGTTGGTGATACACTAAAAAACACTTCTCTTCAGATTTGGAACAGCTTATTTGAACAAAACACAAGCACATAAGAGCAACAAAAAGTCTATGACTCACACTTTAAATTTTGTCTCACCTTTTTAGCTTACTGTTCTTATTATTATGGAGTTACAAACATTGCGTATGAAGAACAAACCGCAGTAATAGATGCAAATACAGCAAAATGTCGTGCTCATCATTTTTGAGGAATTTCATTAAATAAATTGCGTTATTCTAGTGAATTGCAGAAGTGTCAACATATAATCCATAAAAAAGTATATATTTTACTATATTGTATATTATTTTTTTAAGAATTCCAATGTACCATTCAATACCGACACCAAAACGAATGCAAACACAGTCCAAACTAAACTTTATTCTCAAAAATATCATTGAAGCGTGCGATAAAAACGATTGAGAGTATTTTGTTTGTGGTTTTAATGTGTATATTAATCTTTCTGCGAGCTTCTTTCCCTATTAGTTGGAGATTCTTTAAGACGTTAGATTTGTTAAGAGATGTGTTTTATACAAGATTTTTAATCAAGGATACGGGTCTCAATATAATTAAAATGTTCCTTGCGAGCTGGGACTATGAATTTCCTAACTGAACCCTGGAGAATCCTTAGGGAGTTCTGAGTTCTTAAGGGACTTCTCAGAAATTTTAACGGATTCTTGAGAATGTCTGCAGATTCCTAGCGAACACTGA